>NW_012101534.1:97724-192700 GCF_000951045.1 Mandrillus leucophaeus | reverse complement strand
TTAATGGGTACAATAAAGTAGTTAGAAAGAATGAATATGAACTAGTATTTGCTAGCACAACACGGTGACTATGGTAAAAATTTTTAATTGTGTGTTTTAATTTAATTTAATTGTACATTTTAAACAGCTAAAAGAGTATAATTGGATTGTTTGCAACACAAAGGATAAATGCTTGAGATGATGGATATCCCATTTACTCTGATGTGATTGTTACACATAGCACGCCTATATCAAAATATCTCATGTACCTCATAAATATATATGCCTTCTATGTACTGCCAACAACAAAAAAAAAAAATTAAAAAAATAAAGGTGATCCCAGGAAACATTGTTGTGGAAGAGGGGAAGTGAGAAAGGGAAAGAGAGGAAGTCAATAAATGGTGTATTATTAATAAATTAATATCAGTGGACAACTGGGCCTGGGGTAACTCAGGAGCTGCCAGTTCTTCCACTTGAGATACAAGCGAGCTAATGTATTTAGACACAGATGGCAGAGAGTTATTGGTTGAGAAACATTCCTGAGGTGTTAGTTCTTCAACATTTTCACCTTGCTCTGTGCATCTGCAATTTCAGACATTACATTCAGGTGAAGAGTGAAAGATATGATATTGGTAGCTGAAAACAGGCCAGAACACAAGAGAGAAAAAATTCCAGAATAATTCCATTAGGTCAACAATTTACTAATATATGTATAAGATATTCTCTTCTTCACAAAATATCTTTATTTAGTGAACTTCCTTCTTTATGGATTGATTGGGGTAACGGGAGTAGGAGTCTCTTACTAAGCTCTGAGAGGATGCCTGGAAGTATCTTGGCCCTGACATTAGAATGTAGGGATAGATAGTTAACACTTATTGTCCTCAGCTTTGGAACTCTAAAGAAAATTCAGACAGCAGAAATATTTTTCAACATAAGTTTTATGGAGCATTTGACATACAGAAGTAGTAGAAGGACAAACTAGACACTATGCTTAAAAAAAAAAAAAAAAAAAAAAAACCAACAAAAAAACGGAGAGCCAAAATATATGTGCAATGAAGTAGTATTGTTTATAATTGTAAAAAAAAAAAAAGAAAAAAAGAAAAAACCTGAATATCCACCAGTAAGGAAAAGTTAAATAATTTTGGGGCCTCCACACATGGTAATATATCAAATATATAATGCTTTCAGAAAATGAAGTGTATATATCTACACTAACTTGGAAAGGCTGCTAAGCAAAACATCAAACATCAAGATACAGGATATAGAATAAAAGTTATAGAATATAGAATAATTCTATAATATGCATACACATAGACTTAGACTTTAATATATATTAAAATGTAAATACAAAATTCATTACCCGCCACCTCACCCCACAATCCTGTCTCCTTCCTAAGGAGGATTTTTATTTGTTTGTGTCTCTCTGATCCTGAATCTTTGTAGTGTTGTTTAGAGGTAATAGGTGAAAATGCCAATTAAGGGTAGCTTAGAAACTCTAATTTGATTATCATATAGGCAGAGTATGGAACTACCTGAGGGAAGAAGAAATAGGTAGGCTGGAGCTTTTTGAGAGAGGAAAAAAGACATCATGGTGACTTTGAAGGAGAGAATTGTTTAAAGAGGAATTTTTGGAAATTCCTGTATGTATAGAGAATATGGGGATATTATTCCCCACTCCTCATTCTCTGTTCAAGATGCTTCAGTAAAAGCAGATATTAAATTTTAAAGCATTAGCCAGTTAAATTTGGATTTCTTATGGATATGACATTGTGAGGAGATCAGTTTAAGGTAGTAGCAAAAAGGTTTTGTTTTATTCGTAGGATATACAGATATATAATTTGTAGGATATATATGTTAAATATATTATTTATTATATAGGGTTAGGGTTAATATTGTATTTCTTATTACATATATTTTATAGGCATAGAAAATGTTTTTAAAATATCCAACAAACCATTGTTAGCCACAGATGGTTACTTCTAGATAATTAGGTTGAGTGGGGATATTGGAGAGGAATGAAGACATGCTTTTTGTTTATTGTATGTTTCTTCTATACATTGTTACTTGTTAACAGCAAGACTATATTCTTTTATAATAAAAAAAAGAGTAACAAAGAAAAAGGAAAAAGTATGACCTGTTCTGGGGTCAATTAATAGAGAAATGTGTGGCCGGATGTTAGATTCTTCAGCTGAAAGGGATGTTTAGAGATGAGACTAAAATGTTAAGCTGAAAACAGATTATATACTTTCTTCTGCTTCACCAAAGACTTACAACTTGACCCTGTTGGCAATAGAGGACTTCAGAGGAATTTTTTTGCCCTGAAATAACTTGATTAGAGCTGTGATTTAGAAAGAGAACACACTTTCTCTTCATGATGTTTTTCTAACATCATTTAACTTACTAGCTTTTTCAACTCTTCTTTACTTCTTTCATTTTTGTTTGTTTCTAAATAATTATCTCATGAACACAGTAATTTGAGCATTTGAATAATATATGTAGTAAATTCTTTGGAAACTATAAATAATAATATACATGTTAGTTATTTTATTATTATTATAACATTATCCAACTTTAATTCATGGTTTATGTATTTAAATCATTGTTTTTGATTTATTTCTGGGTTGCCAATTACGGTCTCATTACATAATTGCCCCATGAAGCTTTCTGTGTTCTTTTTCAGTATCTCTCAGTTTAGTGTTCCATTCCAATTAAAGTTGTGTGGAATTTTAAATAACATATCCAGCACCGTTTACTTATTCTTTCAATGTTTGCACACGCCTTCCTTTTCTGCTTTATGTACTACTATTTGTAAAACCCTACTATTTTTCATGATTGTCCATTATTAAATAAGTACTCATTTCATCACAGGGAGAGGGCATGCACAAGTATCAGACAGTGCCATCTGATATGTGCTATTAGAGACCTTAATCAGGAAAAAGAGGCATTCTGAGCAAGAGTAGAATTGTGATTAGAGGTGATGTAACTGAAAGACCTATGTAATGTCAATATGTATCTCCCAATTAGCTAAATCTTAACAAACGTTCCAGGACTTTCTGAACCTCAGAAAAAAGAGAATGTTTAGCATTAATCAAACAAATTCCTAGCAGATAGCAAACATTAGCCATGTACCTGAAGCAAAAGGAGAGGTAGTCCAATCTTTGTTTGGAAATATGAATAGACTCCTTTTTTTCTCATAAGAAGGGAAGGCCATTCTAATCAAGACATTAATCAAACTCCCACTAACTCTTTTAAGAAAAGAAAGATCTACAAAAACCAGTAACTTGAGCTACTTAAGCTGTTTCCCTCTTAAAGGGCTTAATGAGAATTCATTTTACCTCCAATTAAGTCCAACCACACTACTCACTGCACGCCAGAGAGAGGCTCATCCCAGATAATAATTCAGAGAATCAAACAAATTTGCTAGATTCTCCTGGTAAGAAATCTCATTCCACATTAGTCTCCTGGAAAAATCACAGTTAGAATTTTCCCAGAGAGATATAAATGATGGCACTTTGGACCTCATTTACCTCCCCAGAAATAGTGAAGCCAAACATTCTGTCAACTGTACAAATATGCTCAAGGAGCCTGTTTGAAAGCTAGCAAATATTTTTTAAATTCAGATTTGCCTGCCGTTAGTATCTGTTTATACTCATATCAACCTCTTTTGAAAAATATTTTTATAATTGTCATTGTGATATCTTACACATTATCCATGGATAGTAATTTCATTTTTCAAATGGAACCATCCAGTTTAAGCTTTTAGGAGTACACAATTTGAACAAGGAATAGTTAATACACTGAATAGAACAAAAGCACTGTTTTGTGACTCCTGGGGTTTTGGGGGAGGGGGTGGAGGGATTACAGTGCGGTGTTTTTTGGAAAGCTAGAGATTATAAAGCAGGGTATTAAAGACATACGCAAGAAAAGATAATTTAGCAGGCTTCCATTTCAGGTTGTATATCAAATTATATAGCATGAACTACCCTCTCTACTGAAACACTAAAATTTTTGATAAAATAGAAAGGGTACCATAGTTGTTGAGCTCAAATAAAAGTAGAAAATCAATGGAGAAAAAAAAAAAAAGCTAAACCATGAACCCAGAGGAGATGGGAGTGGAGTGAGTGCTAAAGGCAATTTTCAGTCTTGAGTTTTTGCCAAACTTTGGAGATTTTAAGCTTCTTCTTTTCAGTACTGCATATGATGTAGAAGATAGGACCAGGGCAATTTCAAATGGGGTTTTCTCTAACTCATTTCCCACATATACATAGGGCTCCAAAGGACTACACCCACCACACCCATGAAATAAGGGTGAAATGAAAATTAAACACCTTTACAATTAAACTTGGCTATCATTGCACTACTTCTAGCTGATAAGAATATAAAATACTTCCTAAGAATTCATACTACTTATAATGTCCAAAAACCTCAAGTGGGAAATTAAATTGACCATAGTACAGGTTTGGCACCATTCCAAACAGATTGCAGAAGCAAACAGAAATTTGTTCTAGAAGAACCCAACTTCAATCCAGACTTTTAAGAATTAGCAAATATAAAGTTTTAAATGAAAATGAACATTTCAGAGTTAAAAATCATAAAATATACCAGAAACAAAGTATCGTAAGTGAGAATCAGAAAAACCGACAGGCAGTAGAACCAGACACCATGAAGCTTGGGATATTAGATTTATCAGATACAAAGTAAAAAATATTGATGGTTATAGAAATAAAAGAACAAGATGAAAGCAGATATGAAAACAGCTAACTAGAATTTCTAGAAGTGAAAAGTAAAATACCAATTTTTAAACTTTTCTTTTTAAATAATTATAGATTCACAAGAAATAGCAAAGGTAGTACAGAGAGGTCCCATATTGGGTCCCTTCACCCAATTTCATCCAATATTTACACCTTACATAACTATAATGCAATGTCAAAATCTGGAAATTGATATTGGTATAAAATGTGTACTTCAGGGAGAAAGAAAATACATAGTTCTATGTCATTTAATCAAAGATATAGAATCTATAACCACGATGGCAATCAAGATACAGAACTATTCCATCACCACAAAGAACTGCCTTTTATAATCATATGCATCCCCTCACCCTGCCCCTTTCCTAACCCCTAGAAACAAATGATCTGTTCTCCTTCTCTATAACATTGTCATTTTGAGAATGTCATAAAAATGGAATCGTACAGTAAGTAACCTTTTGAGTTTGGCTTTATTCACTCAGCATAATGCCCTTGAGATCCATCCAAGTTGCTGTGTGTACCAATTGTTCATACTCTTTTATTGCTGAGTAGCATTCAATGGTATAGATGAACCATAGTTTGTTTAGCAACTTAACAATTACAGGACAATTTGACAGTTTCTCATTTTTGGCTATTATAAATAAGTTGCCTTAAACAATCATGTATAGATTTTTCTCTTTGTGAGGATATAGGTTTTTATTTCTCTAGGATAAATGCCAAGGAGTGTGATTCCTGGGTCACATGATAAATATATGATAAATATATGTGCAGTTTTTTAAAAGAAATTGCCAAACTGTTTTCTAGGGTGGCTGTACCATTTTGCATACCCATATTTTCCTATCATCCTTTCCAGCATTTGGTGTTGTCACTATTTTCAAATTTACCTGTTCTAATAGTTGTGTAGTAATTATCTCACTGTGGTCTTAATTTACATTTCCCTAATGGCTAGTGATATTGAACACATTTTCATGTGATTATTTGCCATCTGTATATCCTCTTCAGTGAAATGCCTTGATGTCTTTGCCTGTTTTCTAATTGGATCATTTGGTTTTTAAGTGTTGAGTTTTGAGAGTTCTTAATGAATTATAGATATGAGTCCTTTGTTGGATATGTGGTTTGAAAATATTTTCTCCTGGTCTGTAGCTCATCTTTTCATCCCCTCAACAGGATTTTTACAGAGCATAATTTTTAATTTCTATAAAGTCAAAACTGTCAAGCTAGAATTGTCTATACTACACAACTCTAAGGAAAGGGGTGAAAATAAACACATTTGTATACATATAGAAATTATTAACAATGGGGTACTTCCTGACACCTCTACGGGGGATTTGTGTAGAAGCATTTGTGGTTGTTAAAATATCCATAGATTCTGCTTTCAGCATTTAGTTGGTGATAGCAAGGGATGCTAAATATCTTGCAATATGAAGACAGTCTTGAATGAAAATGGCTTATTTCACTCAAAATGCCACAATAGTACTCCTTTGAAATATACTGACAGAAACAAAAATTTAAAAAGATTACTAAAACATACCTACACCAAATGCACTTCTAAATGACATACCTCAGAAAGAAGAAAAATAATTTTATAAGGAAAGCTTGAAATGCAGAGTAATCATAAGAGGGGAAAAGGTGAATATGAACCAAATTTAAATAATTATTATTTTATAAAATAACCATAGTCATGTATAATTTGAGGAGCTGAAAAAAAACACAGAACTACAATATTAGACAGTAATAGCAATTAAAGTAGGAAGAGGGATTGTTGAAATTAAACTTCTAAAGTTCCCATTATCATTCATATTGGTGTTTAAATGTAGGTTTACATTAAATATGTGTAGTAAAATTTCAAGAGTAACCCCAAAAAGAATAAGAGATGGAGTTTGAAAATGATAGAAGACAAAGAAAAGTATGAATTCCCTCGATCATATTTTATCCAAAAACAGGTCAGACAATTTTAAAAAAGACTTTTTTTCCAAGTAGTGTAGGCAACCAGAATATCCATCACAAAATATGTTACTTTGGCAGAAGGATACTTTTGAGCTAAAGGCAATTGAGAAGAAGCAGATACAAGAAAAGCCCTCTGTTCTCCTTTCATTTGTCTAAAATCAGGACAAAAATGTACAAAGGCAAAGGTGTCTTTTCTCTCTACCAGGAAGGACAAAGGTTGATCACCAAAGACAACTTTAGATGTTTATCAGTCTGAAGAAAGCACCAGAGGAATCTACGTGGCAAACTTATTAACTAGGCTTTACCTAATATATTTACCTTCCCACAATCTGTCACTCTTAGAGATTAAACTCCTTTTTCTTTGTCTTGTCATTGCTCTAAAAATTTACTATTCTTTGTTAAAGATGCTAAATAAACCAGAGTTCTAAGCTACTTCTTTGATAATTACTTATTCCTTGGGTATCTCCCATGTATATATAAAATATACATGATAATGAACTTCTGTTTACTTTTCTCTTGTTAATCTATCCTTTGTTCAAGGGGCCCCACCAATGAACTTAGAATGCACAGAAAAAGAAGCATTTTTTCCTCTACTACAGTAGGATAAATATAAATAAAAAGTAAGATTGTGGTAGTAAGCCCTATATATAAATAATCTCATTAACACAAACATACTAATTAGCTAATAAAAAGACAGAGACTCTCAGAGTAATTGAGAAAAAAAAAAATCTAGTTATATGCTGTTTGCAAGAGGTGAACCTGAAACAGAAAATTATGGAAAGGTTGCAAGCAAAAGAACATAAAAGAAATAAAAAATAGTAACCAAAGTAAACCTGAGCTTGTCCTATTAATATCAGTCAAATACTCTATAACAGAGGTTGTCAAACTACAACCTAATCTAGCTATTGCTTGTTTTTGTAAATAAAGTTTTATTGGAACCCAGTGGTGTCTATTTGTTTACACCTTATCTATGGCTGCTTTCATGCTACAAAGGGACAGTTGATTCGTTCTGACAATATTGTAGGGTCCCCAAAGCCAAAAACATTTACTATCTGGTCCTTTATGGAAGAAGTTTGCTGATCTCTGGTCTGTAAGATAAGAAGGGAAGGTTATTTCAAATCACTACATCACCACATATGGACAAAAGCTTTACTTTTTCAATAATATATAACAATTTAAAACTTGTACATGTTTAATAAATTACCCCCAAAATGCAGCAGTGGACCATCTATAAGTCATAATAAAGAGTACAAATACTCCAAACTAAGTGCCATATTCACTTCAGGTGGCCTGAGTTTCTCTTTGACTGCCATATCAGCCTATAGACTGGGGTTAGACAGGATCTAAATAGATAGTCAAATTACAATCATGGAGACCTGAACCTCTCCTTTTGTAGAAACCGCTTTTAGGTATAAACAAGCTTACAGAAGTGTGCTTTGAAGGAAAGGAGGGTATAAGGGAGGGAGAAACTTGCTTAACAAAGCCAAAACTAGGGTTAACAGGCACCAATAACCAATCAAACAAACTTTAGTTTTGTGAATGGTACTGCGATGAATGAGGCAATAAATAATATCTAGTCTGAATCTTCAAATAGTTTATAATCTATTTAAGAAAACAGGAGCTAGTATATACTTGGGGGTAAAATTAAATAATCAATTATGACATACATAGAACTCTAAATCAAAAATACAAGAAAATTTCCAAGTTAGCCAGTTGAATATCATTCAGTAACGCCAAAGGAACTCCAAGGTTAGAGTGATTCTTGTGTGTTGCACTTCAGAGGGCTTTAGACTTAGGGACTTTATGGATCCCTTCAGGTACACAAAAAATATCCAAAGGGAATGTGGGCATGGGTAACTTTAAATAAATCAATTTCCAGATCCTCAATTCTCCTATGTATTCTTTCCTAAAATTGATCTAACGGAGAATGTGCCTGCCATAATTCTGTTGTTCTTTTCTGACTTTTGGTTTTAAATCATACTTTTTCCATTTTACAAAAAGAAAAGCCTATTTCTCAATCATCCTGAACCTGATTGTTGGGCACTGATTGCACTGGGTGTGGAAACTTTCCTATTGCCAAGCAAAGGATAATTCAAAATCTTGATTTCATTGTTGTCAAAGTGAATGATTCTAATGAGAAGCTAACAAATCCCTTGCCAAGTCAGTTTCTAACTGTGCTTTTGAAAAAACTGAAAAAAAACTTAATCAAGTTGCTCACTGATAGATCAATAAAAGTAGCTTTTGATGATAAAGTACATGTAATCTTTGTGGTGTAGAATCCAGAAGACATTCAAAAAACGAGTGACATTGCTGGAATTAAACTCTTTTGCTTCTCATCTACCTCTGTATGGTGCAACATACATGACATGTAAAACTGGAAGACAATTGATACTGGCCCTTCCGTCATTCTAGCAATAAGTAATAATCATCTTTAAACACACATTTAAATGAAAAAAAGCCTCATTCTTGTTATTAAGAGATGAATTCTCTTTAAAATTTTTTTTATGTTGAATGATTATCAAAATGTTTAACATATTTGTATTATCTTGGACATATAATAGTATTTGCAAGTCAAGAGGTCTGGGAATTTTCAAACTCCTTAAGAACAGTAAAGACCCTTCCCATAAAAACACTTTAAAGCCTCCTACCATGCTTGCATTTTTATCTGTTCCTTTATTTTTTCATGATTACAGATACAGATTATTGTTAAAATACTTCAATGTGTTGCAATTAAAATTGTCACCAAAGCAACCGTTATAATGGCTCATCATGCTCAGTGGGACAAGCATGTGGGGTAGCATATGGTGCTAGGAAGAGTTAAATATCCAGAGCTGTGAACAGCCAAGCTTTGCAACCATCTAAAATATTTTCTTTAGTTTAGAATTTGGTTTTCATTAGCTAGTGTCTTATCTCCAGCTGATTTGAGATTTTTGTCTTACAAGTCAGAGTTTATTCTCAAGCCTATATCAGCTGTAGTTTAGACAAATAAGATGCTAAGTATTACCATATCTTGGCTCAAACTCAGCTAATTTGGCTCCTATGAAGTGACCTGAAAGATGGATGGAATGGCAGAGGTATGGAGAATGGGCAGACATGAGATAGGCAGATTGTTTACACACGCAGGCACCAAGATAGGTTAATCTGGACCAGGTGGTGACAGTCATTTGGCTAAAGAAACCAACAGTGAAGAGTGGCATGACCATCCAAACCAAGAAATAGAAGAAGCTGGATGTGAGTGATCAGAGTTCCTGTGTTGGCCCAAGTCAGAGACAGTCAGGAGCTACCATAAATAGGATGGATGCATGAATCAGTAATAGAAAAGTCATTCCTTAAAAACAAGGCAGGCCTCAAATTCCCTGGGGAGCAAGGCAGGGTCTAAGCAAATAAATATGTAGCGATTACAAGGCAAAATACGTTGATAGTCTTAAGAAAAGTTCAGTGAAGTTTTCATAATGATTTATATTTATTTGTTGGAGTCAGAAAAGGCTTCCTCTGAGATGTGACATTGAGATGGGCAGAACGGTTGTCTGTTTTTAAAAGTCCTGCAACACATTCACCTCATGCCCATGATCCTTTACCATTAATACTATACTTAGAAGCCTGGTGGGAGGTTATGGCTTAGGAAAAATTGCACAGAAAAAAATTTTCCATAACAAAAATATCAGAAGGACATTAAGACCTGGGATTGCCAGTAGTCAAGTCTTAGTGGTTGGACAAAATGTGTAATATAACCATCTTGTATTCTCCCTAAACCATAAAGTGTGATACAAACAAAAGCTATAGTTCGTGGTTGCTTTGGGAAATAAGGAGACAGTTCACTGTTCCATGTTAGGGTTGACAGAGAGGGAAGAGGTCTGTCATTGAAAATGACATGTGAGGATATAGAGCTTCGCTGGCCGACAGACAACTAACAGCATGTGGATATTGAGCACTTGAATTGTGGTTGGTGCCATATGTTGAAATGATAATATGTTGGACATATTGGGTTTTAAAAGATAAAATATTAAAATTAATTTCACTTATTTAATTTTACTTAATGTGGTTATCAAAATATTTTAAATTACACGTGTGTTTTCATATGATGAAATCACACGTGTAATTTAAAATATTTCTATTAATCAGTGTTGAATAGATCAACTGATGACATGTAGAAATGTGTCGATCTCATAGAATTCTTAGAAATATTGGGAAACACTGTGTCCCACAATATGGGATATGAACTCAAGTAATTTTATTTAAGTATTAAATTCAAGGTAACCTCCAAAGTTTGAAGAATTTGAGGGTACACAGATACAGGGATTACATAAACTATTTTTAATCCTATAATTATTTTGTATTTTAATAAATGATAACATTTAAAATTTGCTAATGAAGGTTAGAAATGTGTAAGTTATTTCATTACTTTAAAAAATAACTGTATATTCTCATAAAGCAAAATAGCATCCTGCTGTTTACACGAAACTCTGCACTGTATTCTAAGTGTAAAGATGCTCCCAGTTCCCTCTTAACTGCCACATAAACCGTAAAATTATCCCCTCACAGTGTCTACAACATAGCATCTTTGGTGGGAGAGAAATGACAAGAGATAGTCAATAAAACAGTTTTGTTAGTAGAATTGTTTATTTTCTTTCCCCTCCCTGCCTGAAGCAAGAAGTATTGGAAGAAACAGCATGATAAGGCTAGCCCTTAGTTCTACAGAAACTAATAAATATTATGACTGATATTTGCCTCTCCTCTTCCTTTCCCTTGGATATAGTGGTGAGTAATGTTTGTTAAAAACAATGCCATTCCACCTGGGAAAATTCTGAGAAAGAGAAATGATGTTCCAACATATTTTTTTCTCAAAATAGCACTGGGTTTTTGTATGTAGAGATGAGGAAAAAGGGATAAGGATAAGCAGAGGAAACCACTTCTATTGTAACTCTCCTCAGGAAAGTTAAAAGGAGTCAGTATAGAATAGTGGGATTTTAAGTATGGTGCAAAAGACTAGTCTTAATTACAATCAATCTATCTGGAAACCTATGCCTGGATAATACCTTCAAATTCAGATGGCCTACCTTCCATTCTTCACGTAGAACCCAATCTAGGCTGAACAACAAGGTTTGCTACTTGGAAAAACATCCAATGAAGATTCTAAAATAATCAATTTTCACTGTTTGGAAATTCTTTCTTATATCTAGCCTTATAGGAAGCTACTGTGCAGAACAGGATATTTCTTTTTTTCTGTGAGTTGTTAAAATAAAAAAAAGTTTTTTAATTAAAGGTAGTTAGCACTGGAAAGTATGCTCAACACTTCCATTAGAGTTCAGAAGTAGCCCTTGTTCTATTATGTGATTATGATGAAGAGCCTACCTACCTCATGCATCACTTTATCCCTGCTTCACATTACATTTTTTTCTGATAATGATTTATTTCTTTATCAACTCCTTTCTCCTACTCCTCCCAGGACCAATTACCCTCTCAATAATCCCCTTCTCCCCCCACAATCATCCTGGAACATCTCATCTTCTCTCTGGCAATGAGCAATCAGGGCACCCATGTTAAGAGCTATCCTAAATGGCAATGAAGTTTGTGTGAGCTCTTCGAATACGCTGGTAATTTCTTTTTACACAAGAAAGGAAATGTAATATCCAGTTCTGGTTGTCTCTGTAGGAGACTTGTTCCCTTCGTCCTTTCAAAGAGTACATGGCTACCTGGCTCCTCCACATGGTGCTTCAGTGCTTCAGAGAAGGTTGGCTCCATCCCTAGCCTCAGTGGATGACTATTGAGTTGATAAAGCCAAACACAGTGATTTTGCCATCATCTCATTCTGGCCAGTGACTGGTCAGTGAGATAGGAAATCTTGTGGTCAGGTGGGGCAGAGACATATTTGACAAACGTTTCTTATCTCTTAAAAAGGAAAAGAAAAAACATATAAACATCTTTTCTGTCTCTGAACTCTGGTGTACCAAAAAGTGATAATGGAGGTACTGCAACCATTTTATAATCTTGAGGGGAGCTACCATACAGAACTTTAAGAATCTAGGTCCATTGAACAATTGAAATAATAAATCATGGACCCAACTTCCCTCCAGATAGTTTATCATGTGAAATAATAAATGCCCTATGGCTTAAGTCATTTTGAGTTCAGTTTTCTGTTACTTGCAGCCAAAAACATTCTAATGTATGTGACAATGTAGCACATAACTTTGAAAACTGGTGCTAATTCAATCACAAAGGACTGTAGGAGGCATGCAATACTCACATCATTGATAGTATGGCTGCAAGGCCAAATGAGAAAAATGCAGATGCATTCAAAAGGTGGGAGCTACATGAGAACTCATGAACACAGAGAAGGGAAAAACAGACACAGGGCCTACTTAAGGGTGAAGGGGAAGGGTTAGAAGACGGAGGGGAGCAGAAAAAATAACCATTGGGTACTAAGCTTATTACCTGGGTGATGAAATTATCTGTACACCAAACCCCCATGACTTGAGTTTACCTATGTAACAAACCTGTACATGTACCCGTGAACCTAAAATAAAAGTTTTTTAAAAAGTAAAAAAAAAAACAAAAAACAAAAACTGGTGCTAATTAAGCCGTTCTATCTGTGCTTATATGCCACATAATATTAATAATTCTAGTTTTCTTCAATTTTTCAAAATGGCCTTAGGAAAACCTCTAAGTTTGGGTTTAAAATGGACAGGCTAATAAATAAATAAAAATTTACAGACTTAAGATGGAAAGAACAAATTGTGTTTTTTCTCTCTCTTTCTCTGTCTCTCTCTTTCTCTCTCATCAGGTAGCCATTCTTTTTCTCTGCCCAAACCCCTCCTTTTCCATTTCCCACCCAAGATTTTTGGTCCACTTCCTGGCTGCTTCATCTACCAGAGCCCTCTCTTCCATCAGAGACCTATTTGCCTAGACCCCTGATAGTTGCAGCAAATATAGCCTGGGCAACATGAACAGTGGTTGTAGCAGCAGTAGCTGCTGCAGATGCTTTCTAGGAAATACAACAGAGAATCAAGATTGGCTATTGGGAAAGTTGAAGGGACATTAAAGCATGACTCAACCAAAGTTATATGTAACATCTGTGCTTTCTCTATGAAAAACTCATTTTTGCTAACAAAATTTCAGAGGCTAAAATTTCAGTTTAAAAAAAACAAGTACAAACAGGACTCAAAGGAAGCTATTTGAGACTTCTCATTCTTTCAAACTTGTCCTTAGGGGAACAAGTCATTTGGGTAAAAACGATATTTGTAAGTGAGTAATTCCTTAACATTATCAGATTTATTTCAAGAAGCCTTCACTGAATGCCTAGTGTTAGCTCATCCCTGTGCTAGGTGGTTGTCGTGGACATAGAAGATAAGAAAGAACTGTTCTCTTCTCTCAAGAAGCTCAGACTTGGTCCTGAAAATAGCTAAAAAGTGCTAAATTAAAATACAAATAAGGGCTAGATGTGGTGACTCATGCCTGTAATCCCAGCACTTTGGGAGGCCAAGGAGGGAGGAAAGCTTGAGCCGAGGAGTTAAAGACCAGACTAGGCAACATAGTGTGACCCCTATCTCCTAAAATAAAAAGAAAAAATGTATAAATATGGTTCTTTATATGTATAAATATGGAGCAAAAAACAGTGGGTTATCAGTGCTGACTTGAGGACCAGGAGGTGTTTCACAAAGGAGATTGCATTTGAACTATATCATAAAGGATGAGTAAGATCAATAGGGAAGAATGGAATCCAGGTGTGTAGATTTGAGTGGCAAAAACATAATACTGGAATGAAAATAGAGATGTAGTTAGGTTGTATGGTTTTTATGACTTCATCTTTGGAAGTTAGATAAACAATGAAATTCATTTTCTCATCTTTCTTTCCCCGACTTGCCAGATGTTAGGATTTCTCCCATCTTTAGCTATTGTTCAGCTCCTCAGTTTGAGGGCTGCAATTTCAGTCTGACTGTCTATTCTTTGTGTAACAGTTCTTATATAAAATGCATTCACAGTCCTTTTTCTAGTACTTATTTTTGATGCAGGGAACAGGTGGAAGAAGCCAAAGTCATTTCTCTTTATGTACCATTCAAAATGTAGGGGAGAGAGGTGGATGCTATGACATATGACTGTTACATTGTTTTCATTTAAATCATTTGATGGTTTTGAAGAAGTAATAGCCATTTTCCCTCATTTATATTTGAACAAGAAAGGGTAAATTACCATCAATTTTCAGTCTTTTCCTAATTTTTTTCCAGATTTTAAATATGATGGTTTGATTTAACCTTTTAATATGAAAATAGTACTGACATAATATTCTTCTTTGGCATTTGCTCAGTCCCACCTCCCCAGATTTTGGTCTTGTCAATATATAACATGTATATGTTAAGCATCTATGTGTGTTTGACCTAGGAAGTACAAAAATTACTACAGTGGGAGATAGATCATTAAACATAAAAACTTAAGCAACATTGTGATGATGATTATCGGTCTAGATGAGATATAGTTTGGGTTTAAATTTGAGATCCACTACTTGATGGCAATGTGATCTTGGATAAGTCATTGCAGCTCACTTTACCTTAATATCCTCATTTTTGAATCAGGATATCAACATTTAGTTCCTAAAGTTACCATAGAGATTGCCTAAAATAATGTTATATCAGGAACTTAGCACAGTGTCATAGAATAAATGGTGACTATGGTCATTATATACAGGGTGCCACACTTGTAACACGGCCTGGAAAAGTCAAGAAAAATCTCACAGAAGAGTCACTATTTGCATTAAGAGCAGAAAACCAAATAGGGCTGCCTAGAAGACAGGGGCATAAAGGGTGTTCTGGGCAAAATGAGCAACATGTGAAAAGGCAATATAGACAATAAGTGGTTTTAGATCATTTGAGTAACTGAAAGTGTTCTGGTATAGCTTTAACTCAGAGTAAATGTAAAAGAATGGGAATCGGGACAGAGGAGTAGGTAGATGAGGCCAAGGAAATAGGTAGAGGGCCAAACACAAAAGCTTTTGTATGCTATTTTAAAACATTTATTCTTTAACTTGTGGCTGATTGAGAATAACAAGAGTTTTAAATAGAAAAGTGACATGATGTATTAGTGTGTTCTCATGCTGCTAATAAAGACATACCCCAGACTGAGTAATTTATAAAGAAAAAGAGGTTTAATAAACTCACAGTTTCACATGGTTGGGGAGGCCTCATATCATGGCAGAAGGTGAAGGAGGAGAAAAGGCACATCTTACGTGGTGGCAGGCAAGAGAGTGTGTGCAGGGGAACTCCCTTTTCAAAACCATCAGGTGTCGTGAGACTTATTCACTATCATGAGAACAGCAGGGGAAAAACCGACCACCATGATTCAATTACCCCCCACCAGGTCCCTCCCAGGACACGTGGGAATTACGAGAGCTACAATTCAAGATGAGATTTGGGTAGGGACACTGCCAAACCATATCACATGGTCATATTTTCTTTTAGGGTCCAGGGCAAGGGAGCTAAATATGAAGGAGGGTGATACTAGAAGCACAATGGCCATTAGAATCTGGCTATTGCAATAATCCATTTAAGAAACCGAAGGGACTGAATCGAAGTAGTGTAATAGGCACATAGAAGAAGTGGAGGGTATAAATCAGCAAGGTCATCAAAGATAGGCCCTTATAACTAATAGTAAAGAGCAGGGGAGTGGTGAGAAGGGAGAAACATCTAGGATATCTCCCATGTTTCTAATTTAGAAAACTAGGTAAATTGAGAGGTCATTAAGTTGGAATAAAAACTCAGTTTTGAACAAGTTGAGTTTGAGGGCTCTGTCAGACATCTAAATAGAAAGATCAACATGGCAATTCTACAGTTCAAAAGACACAATTGGACTAAGGTTGTGGATTTAAGAATTTATGTGTAAGTAGCAGTCAAATCTAAACTAAATAGGACGTAATTATTGCAAGGATCTATTATAAAGAGTCTGACTCCATTTTTGATGTTTGACTGCTGAAAGCTTTAAAACCCCACCACTCCCTCTTTTCCTACATTTGGGCAAGTTGAAAACAAAGCCTGAATACCCCCTATTTTGGTGTTAGGGGAAAAATCATACCATGTAAGCCTCAGTCCATGCAAGGGAATCTTCACTCCAGTCCCACCACTTAACCACAATAAACTCCAAAGCCAGTCACTCTTTCCTGCTATGTGGAGCCATTTTTGGACATGTTTGGGAATCCACCCTGCTCTCTTCAGAAAATCTCATTATATGAGTAATAAATCTCTTCATACCCACTTGGTACACATGTGGTGTCATCAGTCTAAATTTCCAAACCAATTTTAGATGGAACAGCCATTCTGTCTCTCTTGTATAGTAACAACAGGGTCAAATTGTGTCCATTATGTAAAGGTTCAGTGTTTTGTGTCTTTCTTGTGATAATATATAACCTTTGGATACTTAGGTGATTAAGACCACAGCAATGGAATCACCCAGATTTGTTACATATAATGTATAATCTGTACACATAAAACAAAAGGTGGTCAGGGCATGGAGAAGCCTGAAAGAAAATAAGCATTTGAACATCCGGCAGAATAAGAGGAGCTTATGAAGGAGTCTGAAAAAGACTTGGCAGAAAACTGGGAGAGAGGGAATTAAAGTTAGAAGAACATTTTAAGAAGGAGAAAGAATTTGTCGGAGTCAAATGAAGCAGGATTCAAATTAGATTTGAAAACCTATTGTTTTGGTAAATAGGAGGTGACCAGCATAATTAAAGTGCTGTTTGATTCACAGAACATCTCCATATGAGAAGAAACAACTGTATCTCAAAGGTTTGACCAATGTTATTCTTGGTCTACTTTTCTTTCAGAGAATTTAATAACTCTCACTGAGACAATCATGTGGCCTATGGAGTTTAACTTCCTGAATAAATCTGGATACCTGGCTCTCTTCCTGAAAACGATTATAAAATAATTAAACAAATTCCTTAAACCAGATTCCACTTAAGTTTCAAGGATAGCAATGTTTAGATAAACATAAAGTAATATGAAACTAGAATATCTAGCTCAAAAGGTATAACCTGCTGCCAGAAATCACAGGGTTTTTTCCTGTCTAAATTCTAGTCTGACTCCCAGTCTTCAACACCAGCTTAGGACCCAGCTAGACATCTTCACTTTTAAAATTCTAGAACCAATAGAGCCAGCCCAGCAGCTTTGTACCAGAGTTAAGATTTCCCATAAGAATGGAGCTTCATGTCCTCTGTGGGTTCACAAACTCGTTTCATATTATCTGCCAATCTCAATCAGTGTCAGTGGTTGCCTGAAGTTCTGGGTTGAGGAAGATCCTAATGTCACAGTAGAGTTTGGTGTATTTTCTGACTTGAAATTTTTCACAGTGAGCAGAGATTTGTTCTGTTGTCTGCTGAGTGGCCATAACCACATCATGCAATCCTGTTGACTCATTGCTTTGCCTTTACACCTCACAAGCTTCTCTGTTCTGCCTCCAGTTTCACAACTGCAGGATCTATCTCAGTTACATCCCAAAGCCAGTATGTGGCTTACAGTTTTTGTATGAAGTTCTTTTTAATACACTCCTGAACCATCTAAGAAACAGGCAAAATTAGCAAGCACTCCCCACACTATGGATTATTTGAGTTAAAGTGCACATTCAAAGTTGTTTGTTTTTCTTATTAAATACAGGAGTTATTTATTTTTGTGGGTTAGAATCATTGGCTATGGAATCAGACAGACTTTTGCTCAAATCCAAGTTTCACCTCCTCCAAGCCATGTGATTCTGAGTGAGTTACTTAACTTTTATTTGCCTGAACCTCAGTCTCTACATCTATAAAATGGGGATTAAAATTTTCCATCTCATAGTTTTAAGAGTGTATATGTGTATGTATGTGTGTGTGTGTGTGTGTATGCTTAGTGCAACACATGACACAGATAAAAACTTTACAAATGACAATTATAATCTAAAAAATTTAGGTGGTAGTTGCTATTATTTATTAGACCCATTTTATAGATCAGGAATCTGAAAATCTATTTGAAGAAGATAAGTAAGCTGTCCAAGGCCGTGTAGACAGAAAGTAGTGGAGGTGAGATTCCCAATGAGATCATTTGATTCCAGGGCATGTAGCAAAACTTCTGTGTGTTGTTAGCTCATAGCAACTCATTTCCTGCACTGTCTTTGCAGATCTAAACTGAGCTAATAGAGTAGCAGAAATCATGCATTCAAGTATTGTGGACATAATTGATTCATTATGATGTCAATGTTCTGGTTTATTTAACAGATCTACTCATTATCTCATCAATGTTGAGGTCCTGCTCAAAAAAGAGGGTGGAACTCCCTCATTTAATCACCAAGTTGGGAAAAAAAGGCCTTTGTAGACTGAAGTCTGGCCTTTTATTTCAGTTACTTCAAAAGACATCTTCAAATGACATCTTGGGTAGTTTTTGGATGGTTGAAGTTTTCCAGTATTTACACATTGAAATCCACCTTGATTGTCTGTTGTCTCTCTTGGAAAGCGCAACATTAACATTTCTTTATTTGTAGGTATAGCACCTGGTTTCTTAAATATGCATCCACTGAGGATTAATCCTTCAGTAATAGGACCAAGCAAAATAATAACTAAAAACCACTAGTCTATACAGTATTTTCAGAAATACAGTATTTGTCAAATAAATATTCATTTCTTTAAAATCACTGTGACTCCAATGGTTATATCTTAAATCCATATATCATGAATAACAAATACCACATGAGCATAATATTTGACTAAAAGTTGAAACGACTTAAGCACAATAAATTTTGAATAAAGACTGAAACTTTTAGAGGAGTTTCAAGTTATTTAGCAAATCATTTTTCTCAATAAAATTGTTATATTATAAAGCTTCATTTCCCAGTTACCTTTTTTTAAAGACAATTTTTAGAGCAGTTTTAGTTCACAGCAAAATTGAGAGGAAATGATAAGGATTTCCCATATACGGTCTGTTCCTCCACACACACAGCCTCCCCCGTTATCAACATCCCCCACCAGAAGGTACACTTGTTATGATTGATGAACCTACACTGACATGTTATAATCACCCAAAGTCCTTAGTTTATATTAGGGTTCACTCTTGGCGTTGTACATTCTGTGGGTTTGGACAAATGTATAATGAGATGTATCCAGCACTATAGTATCATACAGACTATTTTCACTGTCCTAAAAATTCCCTATGCTCTGCCCATCTATCCCTCCCCCTACTACCCTCAACCCCTGGCAACAACTGATCTTTTTACTGTCACTGGTTCAAAATTATTTAAGCAAATTATTTCTCTCAATTAAATTGCTAAATTCCAAAACCTCATACTTGGGGTTTCCCAGTTACTTTTTAAAGCAATTCCTTATGAGGTTCTACATTCTGATTTTTCATATTATTCTATGTCATATAAATGTCAGTGTGCTGCTTCTTTTTCACTTACGATGACAATATTTATGTCATAAATTGCTTAAGCTATGCATAATGTAGACACCAGAAATCGAGAGTTTGGGGGGGTGACTTTGGGTCATTTCATTAGTCCATTCTCACACTACTATAAAGAAATGCCTGAAACTGGGTAATTTATAAAGAAAAGAGGTTTAATTGACTTACAGTTCTATATGGTTGGGGAGGCCTCAGGAAACTTACAACCATGGCAGAAGGCACCTCTTCACAGGGCGGCGGGACAGAGAATGAGTGCCAGCAGGGGAAATGCCAGATGCTTATAAAACCATCAGATTGGCTGGGTTTGGTGGCTCAGGCCTGTAATCCCAGCACTTTGGGAGGCCAAGGTGGGTGGATCACTTGAGGTCAGAAGTTTGAGACCAGCCTGGCCAATATGGTGAAACCCCATCTCTATTAAAAATACTCATAGGAGCATGGGACCATCACTTTACCACTGTGTGTTGGTAAATGCAATATGCTAACCGGCTTAAGCTTAACTGTGTATGTTATCTATTCCAGTGCCACCCTCAAGTTCATGGGCTATAAATAGGAGACAGGAGAATTCACAAAGGCCCTTATAGATATGATAAATAACCTGGCTACCAAACAGTAAAAACTTTATCCTTGCTTCTTTACACTTTGTCATGAGAATCTTTAATATACCCCTCACCCTACAAGAGGGTCATGAGGTAAAGATGATTATTTCTATATTTAATTTCTGCTAACAGGTACTCTTTAAGGAAAAAAAATGCTCAAGTAGCAGCTCCCAGAATATATATTGTAGAAGTTGGCTAATAGGATTCTTCTGTATTCTTCTGCCACCTGTCATCTTGGGATCTCTCACTATTCATTATCTGGTAGCAGGCCTGCAGTGTACAGATGGAAAAGTCACCCCAGAGGGAAGAAGGCTGTTACACTCTACCCTCCTTCTGGTTCCACTTCTGTGCAGTGCTAATTTAATCAGGCACATGATTCACTCACTCACCTTAAGCTCAAACCAGATCTCATTCTATTTTCAATATTTTAATTTTATTATTCACCCACAAATGTATCCATCTCAGTTTAAGTATTTCTCAACAGTCAGAAATATAAGCTGAAGGATAAGGTCTTCTCTCCTCATTCCTATTTCAATTCTCTCCAGATCATTCCAAGTGCGTTGTAACATAAGTGCTTTGGGCAAAGCATGGTGGCTCACACCTGTAATCCTAGCACTGTGCGAGGCTGAGGTGGGAAAATTGCTTGAGGCCAGGAATTTGAGACCAGCCTGAGCAATATAGTGAGACCCTATCTCTACAAAAATTTTTTTAAAAGATTAGCTACGCTCCCGCTTGTGCCCAGGAATTGAGGCTGCAGTGAGCCATGATCATGCCACTGCACTGTAGCCTGGGCAACAGAGCATGACCCTGTTTCTCAAAAAAGAAAAAAAAATTGTAAGTGCTTTGAAAGGATTAGAAAGTTACCTTGAAACCAGAATTGGGCTCAAGGAATAGCATGCTAACTGGAAATCCAAGTCAATATCCAAAATGGTCCTTTCTAGCAACCCATCTGGAAAACAAAGGCCAAACCAACAGGGAAACTTCAGCAGGTTCACAAGGGGCCAGGTTGGCATATTTGGTTTATCATTCAGAAACTGAAAGCCTTTGGTTTTATTATCAGATCTGTTGTGATCGATCTCAGAGTCTACAGAGGAAAATGTAGGTAGAGAAGTGGAAGCAAGAGAAAGGAAGGCGGTAAAAGCCCAAGTAAGTCAGTAAAATCTGCAATCACTACCTCTGGATAATAGAAAGACCAAAGCGAAGCTTAGGAGGAGGGACTTGAAAAAAAAAAAAAAAAGAACTGGCTGATAGGTATGTTCCACTAAGGTCTCACACAGCTAATTAAAATTCCTTTAGCCACAATAGTGACTGTGGGTAGGTGGGGACTATAATATACTGCTTTTAATTAACCATTAGAACTTGGTCAATAGCACATGAGTCACAGTCTTCATTTAATAATAATAATTATATTTGATTTAGTTATAAAGAAATGCTTAGTTGCACCAGTGAAATTCATACTATATTGATAAATGCTTCAATCTCATTTTCAAGATGAAGATAGAAATATGAAAAAAATGATAAGATTATTTGCTGTCATATATATTCATGGCAAAATGTGTTCTGTTTATCTTCACAATATCCTGATTTATGGGAGTAAGAGAAGAAGGGAGTTGGTGAAATATACAAAATAATAGTAACATCTAACAGCAAAATTTACATGAGACACTGCCATATAAACAACATTTTGAAAACATCACTCTTCAAAGGGAGTCTCCTGCATGATAAACACTTTTATGTAGAATCAATAACTTCTTGAAGCACCGAAAATTATTTTAGATATTCTCAGGATATAGGAAAGAACAAAATCAGGTTCTCCTACCACACTCTCACAGTACAGAACACTTTTGACATCAGATATGGGGTTTTATTTATTGCTCACACACCAAGCAAGCAAACAATTTTGCAGCGGACACCAGCTGGGTGTCCTCTAACTCAATTTGATTCTGACACTATCTACCTGGAGAGAGTGACAGATCCTAAAAATTAAGGACTTAGTCCCACAAGACCGCCCCCACCTCTGATGCCAATCACAAGTAATAGGTTGTCACCTACACTTCTGACTGATTTGCTATATATTGGGTTTCCTACTACTCCCTCCTCAGGTTCAACTTTGCTGGAGTAGCTCACAGAACTCAGTGAAACACTTTACTTATATTTACTGGTTTATTATAAAGGACATTACAAAGAATACAGATGCAGAGATGCATAGGGCAAGGTATGGGAGAAAGAGTGTGGAGCTTCCATGCCCTCTCCAGTTGTATTATCCTTCAGGAACCTCTACTTGTTTGACAATCCAGAAGCTCATCCAAATTCTGTCCTTTTGGAGGCTACATTACTAAACATAATTTATTAAATCATTGGCCATGGGTGATCAATTTAACCTCCATCCCCTCTCTCCAGCCAAGAGGTTTTGGGGTAGGGCTAGAAGTCCCAGCCCTACAATTATGTCTTTGTTTTACCTGTGAGCAGCCCCCACATCCTGAAGCTACCTAGGGACTGCCAGCCATGGGTCAACTGATTAGCAAAGAAAAAGACACTTACCACTTTGGAGATTCTGAGAATTTTAAGAGTTGTATACCAGGAAACAGAACTGTATTTCATAATATTACAGATAAATTCTTTTTCTTTTTTCAGGAATACAAATTGCAATTTTATTAAAAGTTAATCATGCACATTTTAAAACTCTTTGCGTATTTATAATTTATTCTGAAATCAGTCCCCTGAAGCATAGGTATTATTTTCTCCATTTCACCATTGAAAAATTGGAATACTCACTCAAGATTTTATAGTTAATGAGTGACACAGCTAGAGTTTGAACGCAGATATTTTCGACTGCCATGCCAGGGTTCTTTGTCGTTAATGGTTCTCTGAGAAAAGAAGGTAACCCTTAATCAATTATGAGTTCTTATCACAGATATATTCTAAAATTCCATTAGAACCTGTCAAATACAATAATGAAAGTTATATTTTAATACATTTCAGTTTACATGTTATATATTAGCTAATTGAGAAAATTATTTCTAGAAGAAAAATAGAATGCTGTGTGGATTTTTAAGTAACTAATATTTTTAAATGTCTCATTGTAAAGTTTCACATCTACAAATAGCAGTTTTAAAGTCTTGCTATCTATTTACCATGAAGATATTAATTCTTTCTTTCTGTGAAGTTTTTAATAGTCATGGAATATATAATTGAAAAGTTTTACCATCTAAAGCTGCTCTTCATATATCTTCAATTTAATGAGAAACATTATTGCACATTTTTCACATGCAATTAAACCAATAGTTTTTGAATGCCTACTATTGAGGAAACAAATTACTTGGGGTTGTGGGAGACACAAGAGCTTTCTAGATGCCTAAAAATTGGTGTGAGAAAACAGACAATTACATAAATAACACTTAAAACAAGGCAATGCTATAATAGAACTGCCTTTATTTAAAAACTAAAGTATTATAAATAATATTGCTGCATTTGAAGTAAAAGTAACTTTAAATGTTAATTTTTCTAGTTGGCCATTAATATTGTAGTTAATTACCATACTACCTTCCATTAAGGGCTTCCAGAGAATTTTTCTAGTTGGCCATTGTAATTAACTACAATATTAATGGCCAACTGGAAAAATTCTCTAGAAGCCCTTTAATGGAAGGTAGTATGGTATAATGCAATGATTATCAAACACAAATGTGTGCCAGAATCAGAGAGGGCTTATTAAAACACAACTTGCTGTACCCCACCTCATACTTTCTAATTCAATAGGTTTGAGGTGAGTTCTAACAATATGCATTTCTAAAAAGTTTCCAGATGATGCTGCTGCTGGTCTGGGGGTCACACATTAAGAACCAGTGGAGAGTGTGGGTTCTGGTGCCAGACCACCCAAGTCTAAATCCTGGCTCTAAGTAATTAAAGCACTCTGGCAGAAACTGCTAGACAATTACCAAACTTTCATTCTCTTCTTATTCCCATCCTCCTCTGATGTTTAGTGTGGATCTGTGATTGACAGCCAAGGAATATGAGCAAAAGTGATGTGCATCACTTTCAGGCCTGACTCCTAAGAACTCCCACACACATCTTTCATGCCCTTCCCAGCACTTTTGGCTTGTGCCAGATGAGCATGGTAAACTTGGAAGCTGTAAGTTTCCATAGGAGAGCCACAAGATGGTAGCAACATGAAGCAACACTTGGAAGAGAGCTGCTTGCCAAACAGTAACATCTATTTGGGCTTTATATGACAGGGAATTTGACCTGTTCTTCTTGGTATCCCTGGTATCTAGCATGCTATCTGAGACACAGTTGCTCAGTGAAAATAATTGTTGAGCTGTTAAAGAAAACCTTTTAAAGGAATAGATCAGTGTAACAGTGCACACAATTGGATATAATAAATTCCACCTCAGTGTAGAGTATTTTAATAAAACTACAAAGTTACCAATGAAGGGTTATATAGAAACTATTCCTCAATAGGCAAAAGGTTAGGGACGATTACCTCTAGGGACCCTTCCAAATATAATATTCTATATTATCCCCTAAATTTAAATGACTAGGAGGTAGCTTCTGGGAGCTATATCTTTTTTCTCAGTTCCATTATGTTCCACTCCTTTTGTTTTCTTCTTTTCCAAATATTTCATCTTTCCTTGTTAATCATTCAGCATTTGTAGAGCATGTAAAATATGACCAGCCCTGCCCACATGGTGCTTCCCATCTAGTTGGGGAGGGGGCTTGTGAAACAACACATTTGAAACAATTAGTAAGCAATATAAAGAGATCATTAAATGCTCTGGTAACTAGTTGTTGAGTGAATTGCTTCAAAGTGTAATTTGTGCACATTAAAAGCATACAGCCAGCTGGATGGGCAATCAAAAGGCTAAAATTCAACTTGCTTTTCTGTTGATAAGCAGTGCAAACGTGGGAAAGTCATTTAGCCTTTCTCTCTTTTATAAGATAAAAACAACAATTCTGTCCAATTAACTAGGGAGCAGAGTGACAAAGATTTGATTCACGAATTAGAAAGCATGATACCTTAGAATAGAGTACTCTATTTTGGAAGCTTATGTTCCAATTAGTCTTTACTTGCATTGCTTATTTTCTTTCTATATGTAATCAGGATTTTTGCTGTTACTGACAGTTCATTTAAGAGTTCTTCTTTCCATCTGGGTGCAGCACCCAGAAAACTGGCTGTCTTTGATTGTGTTGAAAAAGCACAATAAGGCTCTGGCCCTCCACGGCAAAGAATATGATCATAAGTTTGGACTTATGGCCCCTTCAGCAGCCAGTTGTCACTGCTGGCTGTTGACCTGCCACCTGCTTGAGCTCAGGGTAGAGACAGGAGACTCAAATGCTTCAGCAGGATTTTTTTTGTCCAACTGAAGATGACTAAGTTGGAGATTACATTTCAGGAGCATTATTTCATATTGTGGCAGATACACTAAATATTCTTTCATATCTGAAGGGATAGCAAAGAAAAGTTACAAAGAGGAACATTTAATGTTTTTGAAATGCCATAATATGATAATTATTGATGTGAAATTGGGTAAGTTTGCCCTGACTAGCTAAACTTCTTCCCTGCCAGCTGTAAATGCTGCCTCCAGCTGCATTCTTTTCATGAGGAAACTGTTTGAGTTTTGTTCATTTTATCGGACTCATTTTAAAAGCATTTTCAAAATGTTTTCCACTGGTTTGGTTTTGAAGATTTCTTGCATCTGTAATATATTTCTTACATTTTTTTCTCCAATTAGACTCTTTGAAAAAGAAATGAATGAAAAGTTCCATTTCAGCTTTTCCAAAAGTTTGACTCTGTTTCAGATGGCCTCTTCAACCTCTATGAGGTTTGACAACCTAACCCACTTTGAACAATGTCTTCAAACCAGGGAATTAGAGGATTCTCACTTTAGATGTGAAATTCTCAATTAAAAACAAAATAATTGGAGACAAATAAAACTTCCTAGCCTTGTCTGAAAATTATTTAGAAAGTATACCCTACACTTTTTTGCACTAATGACAACATAGCATATGGCACACGGTAAAAACTATATTAATATTTGACTTAAATTAGTGTTGATCGATTTACCAGATTTTGAATGGTGTTTTCTCCTTGAATTTCCTGATAAACAAAGTAAAATAATATTTCCTCAATTCTTATAATTAACAATCTTTGTATATTATATGTATTGTGTACTTATTCTATCAATTACTTGGAGAGGTTAAAACATCTTTAATTATGCTTCTGGATTTGTTTGTTTCCCTTGAGTTCTATCAGTTTTGCTTCATATATTTTTGAAACTCTGTTATTAGGTGTATATATATTTTTGGATCATTATACCCTTTTTGGTAGATTGACCCTTTTAGTACTATGAAATTACCCTCTATCTCTAGTATTACATCTTATCTTAAAGTCTACTTTGCCATTAATGTAGCAAACCAGACAATGTAGCCACACCAGACTTCTTATGCTTAATGTTTATATACTGTATCTTTTTCCATCTTATAACTTTCAATCTATCTGTGTCATTATATGTAAAGGACATCTTTTTTTGTTCAGGGTAAATAAAGTTTAATTTCTCATTTTACATCCATAACTTTAAAAATATGTTCCGTTTACTACTGCAGCAGTTGTTAAAAAGGACCTGCCTGAACTTTTCCAGAAAAAAAAATTTAAGAAATATTGTCACCTTTTTGGTACTTTATGTTTTTCGTTTATTTATTTATTTATTTATTCTGAGACAGGGTCTCACTCTGTTGCCCAGGATGGAGTATGGTAGTGCGATCTTGGCTGACTGCAGCCTCTGCCTCCTGGGCTCACACTATCCTCCCACCTCAGCCTCCTGAGTAGCTGAGGCTACAAGCACACATCACCATGCCTGGCTAATTTTGTTTATTTTTTGTATAGATGGGGTCTCACTTTGTTATCCAGGCTGGAAAGGACATCTTTTATAAACGGCTTACAGTTGGATCTTGCTTTTTTATTCAATCTGCCCATTTCTGCCTTTTAGTTGGAGTGTTTGGTCCCTTTACATTTAATGTAATTACTGGTATGTTTGGATTTAAGCCTACCATCTTGCTATTTGATTTTTGTCTCATTTGTTCTTTCATCCTTGGTTCGATAATTGTCCTTTGCATTGCAAACTGAATGAAGTGTTCTTAGCCCAAGAACAAAGACTCGGGGAAGAAAATTAAGTATCTAATTGTTCTGTGTTGTTAACTTAGCTAGAGAGGAGGGACTTTTTCACAAATGTTGTAGTTCATGCCTTCAATACTTCAGTGTGCATATAATTCACTCTAGAATCTTGCTAAAATGCAGATTATGACTCAGGAGTTCTTGGGTGGGGCCTGAGTGTCTGTACTGCTAACTCATTCACAGGTGATGCCGATGTTGTTGGTCCAAAGCTCTAAATTTGTATTCAACTTTCACCTTCTCATTGCCCATCCATCGATTCCACCTGTGTCTCAGCAGATCTTGCGGTGAGAATGAGTTGAACCAGTTTTTCAGAACTCTTCACAAAAGTAAGGAGATTGACTTTAAAACAACTTTTAAGAGTTAATAAAAATAACATTGAGGTAAACACAAAGTAGAAAGATGTCCTGGTAAGAATGGGTCAAAGGCACTTGAGATTCAATTAAGGAAAGAAAACCAATCTCTTTTGTATGGCATTCAGATGTAGAGAAAATAAAATATTATTAGAGATTGTTTGGTAAAGAGTTATTCACTTTTTCTTGGTGCAACCTCTGGATGAAATCTATTCCCCAGGATACCAAGAAATATCCTCCACTCAAGATGTTTTACTTTTTATTGAATTTAGTTGCTTGCTCAAGGATGTAAACATAAACAGACAATGGTACTCTTAATCATTTTAATCCAAGAACCTGTTTGGCCCCTGTCTTCCAATTTTAGAATCTCTTTCAGCAAAGTTCTGATTGTTAAAGATGAAGCGTACTTAGTCTTTTCAAACTGCTACATCCACACAGAAAGAAGTGATGTACTCTTCCCCAGTCTGCTATTGGTGTCTTTAGATGCCCATTTTCACAGATACCATCCAGTGCATTGATAACCATTGATTATTTTATAGGCAAATTCAAGGTTCTTAATTATGAATATGCATTACACAGACAATGAAAGAATCCCAGACAGAAGGACAGCCACCTAACAAAAAGTAACCAAAGTTATAGAAGGGATGTAATACAAAGCTGATAGCAAATGAAGTCGATGGTTGTTGTTCTCATTTACCTTTATACTGTTGAAGGCTGCTCATGCACATCTCTTCTTTATCAAATGACAGCTATAAAAGGAAAATTGTGAGAAGTAAATGCTTCTTTCTACCTATTTTTTCTACCCACTACTATTTCTCCAACTATTCTTTTATTCTTTCAGAGTTTGCTTTAGCATAATTATTTGATCAGATTCTTTGTTACTACTCATTTTTACAGACCCAATGGCTACTACAGTGACATGACATAATTGATACTTAATAAATATTTGCTAAATGAATAAATGAGTATATTACATATATGGTAATTCATTATTTAAACCTCTTTGCTACTTTTCCTGACTCACTAAGAAAATGGAAAAAATGTACATTGACATTTAAACACATATGTACACTGTAAAACTGGAATGAGTAATCAATCTATTTGGTTTTTATTCAGAGTAGAGGATAAAAATGCACTTCTTTTTCTAATTTTCTGAATACCAAGACCAGTGAAATGATTTCTTATACTGAGCAGAATCTCTTAAATTTATTTGCCTCAAGAAGTAGTTAATCAAGCCAGGCGCAGTGGCTCATGCCTGTAATCCCAACACTTTGGAAGGCCAAGGCAGGTGGATCATCTGAGGTCAGGAGTTCAAGACCAGCCTGGCCAACATGGTGAAACCCCATCTCTACTAAAAATACAAAAATTAGCTGTGTGTGGTGGCACACACCTGTAATCCCAGCTACTTGGGAGGCTGAGGCAGGAGAATTGCTTGAACCCGGGAGGCGGAGGTTGCAGTGAGCCAAGATCACACCATTGCACTCCAGCCTGGGTGACAAGAGCGAAATTCTGTCTCAAAACAAGCAAACAAACATACAAAAAAAGAAGTAGTTAATCAAATAGAAAAATGTTTTCCTAATTTAAAAATAAAAATTGAATCTTACTTATCTAACTTTGGAACTCCTGGTACTCTGAAGCCTTTACTATTTGTGGTGGACACAGTGATGTGCCACCCTGATTCTGCTTCAGTAAAGGGCTTGTTGTCTCAGCTGTTGGCAGTACTGTTAGCAGGCGGCCTTCAGCTCTCAGCCCCTTCCCACTTGCCTCAGCCACAAAAAGTCATCTGACCCAATGTCACATCCCTTACCCAATGATCCACATCCAGTGACCAGTCATTGCGAGGTTAAAATGACCTAACAATCTTGTCCCAACTTGGAACAACTCTGAAGGGCCATTCTAGTTTTAGAGCTCTCTCTAGAGTCAGCCATGGGTATCTTTTGACTTGTCTTGTACTTCAACTTCTCCCTCTCTCCAAGCTCTGCTTCCTTCCCCTAATACCCTAAGGGCACTCCCTAATAACTATTTTGCATGTTAAACTTCATGTCAAAGTCTGCTTCCTGAGGAGTTAAACTATGATAATATGATTTCCATATTCTTTTTTATACACAATAGAAAAAATGTTTAAAGTATCCACCGAGGACAAATTGCTGTATTTTGTGGAGTCTACTGTTTGAAAGGACACTTGTGTTGGGTCAGAGCTGCTTAACAAAAATCCATGTTGCCAAGGTTACTGCTACCATTTTTACTGTTACTTTTTGGTTTCATCATTGTGTTCATGGTGCAGGGGAGTGGGCTGGGAGTCACAATGCCATGGTGATTCTCCAGCAGTGAGAATCACCATTTGAGTTGTTTCCTTGTACAACAGGGTTAGAGTCGGTGATGCAGTTACCAAGTTGACTCTTCTCCAATCATGCTGACATGAGCTAGGATCTGGAAATTTCTTTCATCCCTGGAGAAGATATGTGGTGTCCAGAAACATAACTTTGAAAGATCAACCTTAGAAATTCTCTCTGAATTACTAGGTCATCCTATCACCAGTCCTGGGGCTCAAGCCTGCTTGCTTTGTGGTCTTCCTTCCCAAAATTATTTCTGTATCTTTTTTTATGATATGCTGATAACTTCAGGTAGACAGGGTTGGGGAGAGGTCTCTATGGTGAGAGTTCTTTGGTTGTCTCCGTGGTGATCCCTACATAGGTAATAAATCCACAACTTAATTTTATTTCTTATCTTGAATTTTATTTCTTATCTTATCTTACCACTGGCTTCAGCTTTGGAATGTGTGTGGGAGAAACTACTGGGGCTCATACAGTAATTTGTGAAGCAGCTTGTGCCAAGCTTCATTGGAGACTTAGTCTCTCTTTTCTATTTCTTTTTCCTTTCTTCAGGAACCCAATGTCCTTATGTGTTTTGTACTCTGTCTCCTCCTGGTTCCTTTATTTAAAAAAACCAAAAACTGAAGCCAAGGTATAAACAAACGATAAAGCAATATATTACCTCCCGCAGGAGATGGCTTTTTAAATGGAAACAAGGTAATGAATCTCTCTAATTATGCAATTTTAGGCATTGAAAAACTATGTGAAATAGGGAAGAATGAGAAGATGTTGAGGAACAAGACCTGTGTACTGACTATTCTGTGCCCTATTTTCCCCATCTGTATTATCTACTTCTGAGGGTTGTCATGTGGGCAAAATGAAATATAACATGTAAAGTGTTTAGAACAGTGTTTGACTTGTCATTTAGCTATTTTTATATTAATATTTATTTTTACTCATTAGGACAATTAAGAAAAGTTTCCTTCTGCATCTTTAACTTGAAGTCTGTTTTTTCCCTTTATGGGGAAGGTATAAAACTTTGCTATTCAAACAGTGGTTCATAGACCAGAAGCATAAGCCACAGACAGGAGCTTGTTAGAAGTGTAAAATATCAAACCCCATTCCAGACCCAATAAAGCAGAATCTGTAGTATAGCAAGACTCCCATGTGATTCTTATATGCATTAAAGTTGGAGCAGTCTTGAATAAGTGTAGTGGTTCAAAACAGAGGCCTTTGAATCAGACAGCCTAGTTCCAATTTACTAGCTTTGGAATCTTGGGCAACTTTCTTAAATTCTCTGAGTCTTAGGTCTTTCATGTGTAAAACCTGGGATAATCACATCTATTTAGTAGGGTTGTTGTTAGGATGAAATGGAAAAATATGTAAAGCACTTATTGATGCGCCTGTTGGGCAAATACCAAGTGTGTGATGAATTGTGGCTATCACTGCTCTCAAAAGAAGCTGTGAGCTTTTGATACATGCAATTTCAAGCCCCCAAGGGCAAAGAATTTGACCTCATTCAATGCAGGATTTTTCATACATTCACATATTTTTAAAGATACACAAGGAATGTTAGGACTATCTTTGATAAATCAAAAGAAAAAAAACAGTTAGGTTTATTTGTATTGGACAAATTCTGCCTGTTTGGGCCTTCCATTGCCTCGCTGGGTAAGATATATTCAGGTTAGACACACAAGTGATCAGTTGGCTATGACATGTGGAAGAAGTACCAGCAGGTCCAGCCAACACATTTGAGTATTTTAGACATAATTCTCTCTGCCAGTGAGAATGGTCAGCTTTTTGGGGGTCTTTGAACCTGAATGTAGTACTTCCAGAAACTTTGGAAACTGGGCTTTGAAGTTTTTGAACTTGGATTGGCAACCACAGGCTCTACATTCTCAAACTCATTTCACATTAATCTCATGGATAAGAGCAGAAGTTCAGGAGCCAAATCATCAGAGTTCAGATTGCATCATTTGTGAAATAAGAAACATTATAACTCCTCTAATTAAGGATGGCTAGGAGAGTTGAATGACATAATCTATGTAAAGAGTTTAGCACATTATCTGCCTCAAAATAACCACTCAATAAAAGTAAGCTTTTGCAAAAAGAACAAAGTTGGAGGCATCACATTACCTGACTTCAAAGTATACTACAAGGCTACAGTAACCAAAACAGCATGGTACTGGTACCAAAACAGAGATATAGACCAATGGAACAGAGCAGAAGCCTCAGAAATAACATCACACATCTACAACCATCTGATCTTTGATAAACCTGACCAAGACAAGCAATGGGGAAAAGATCTCCTATTCAGTAAATGGTGCTGGAAAAACTGGCTAGCCATATGCAGAAAACTGAAACTGGATCCCCCTTTCTTACAAATTATACAAAAATTAATTCAAGATGGATTAAAGACTTAAATGTAAACCTAAGACCATAAAAACCCTAGAAGAAAACCTATGCAATACCATTCAGGACATCGGCATGGACAAAGACTTCATGATGAAAACGCCAAAAGCAATTGCAACAAAAGCCAAAATTGACAAATGGGATCTAATTAAACTAAAGAGCTTCTGCGCAGCAAAAGAAACTATCATCAGAGTGAACAGGCAGCCTACAGAATGGGAGAAATTTTTTTCCATCTACCCATCTGACTAAGGTCTAATATGCAAAATTTACAAGGAACTTAAATATATTTACAAGAAAAAAACAAACAACCCCATGAAAAAGTGGGCAAAGGATATGAACAGACACTTCTCAAAAGAAGACAGTTATGCAGCCAAAAAATATTTGAAAAAGCTCAACACCACTGATCATCAGAAAAATAAATGCAAATCAAAACCACAACGAGGTGCCATCTCATTCCAGTCAGAATGGCAATTATTAAAAAGTCAGGAAACAATAGATGTTGGTGAGGATGTGGAGAAATAGAAACACTTTTACACTGTTGGTGGGAATGTAAATTATTTCAACCATTGTGGAAGACAGTATGGTGATTCCTCAAGGATCTAGAAACTGAAATACCATTTGACTCAGCAATCTCATTACTGAGTATATACCCAAAGGATTCTAAATCATTCTACTATAAAGACACATGCGCATGTATTTTTATTGCAGCACTATTTACAATAGCAAGGACATGGAACCAACCCAATAATGCCCATCAATGATAGGCTGGATAAAGCAAATACGACACATATACACCATGGAATACTATGCAACCATAAAAAGGAATGAGATCATGTCCTTTGCAGGGACATGGATGAAGCTGGAAGCCATCATCCTCAGCAAACTAACACAGGAACAGAAAACCAAACGCTACATGTTCTCACTTATAAGTGGGAGTTGAACATTGAGAACACATGGACACAGAGAGGGGAATAACACACACCAGGGCCTGTTGGGGGTTGGAGAGTGAGGGGAGGGAGCTTAGAAGATGGGTCAACAGGTGCAGCAAACCACCACCATGGCACACGTATACCTATGTAACAAACCCGCACTTTCTGCACTTGTATCCCTTTTTTTTTTAGAAGAAATAAAGAAAAATAATAATAAAAGAAAAAAGATAAGTTTTTGTTGTTATTGTTGTTGTTGTACTATCATACTTATCAAACATCTGTTTTCCTTCAAATCCTGTTGTTTTGTATGTCTGACTACAGCTGATATTCTTGACCTCAATGCTGATATGTGGGGTATAATATCCAGCCTCTAACTAGATCTACCATAAGTTTGGTTGGAAGAATTAGAATTAATATCATGACACACCAATGAAAAAGGTAAGACAACTTAGTAGATTTCCTTATAAAGGCATTTCCTAGATGACTGAGCATTTGAAAAACAAATTTCAGTGTTGTTGACATGCTAGTATATCCAGACTCTAAGAGACTCAGCCATCTTCCAGCTTTTAATGAGTTCCCCAAGGAGAAGCAGAAGCTACTATCCCAGCAAGCCTTTTCACCACGCCTGAATTGTTTGCTATTCAGTTCCTAAGGCTCTGGAGACTAACACATTGGTACCCTTTTCTGCAGAATACTGAATTGACAAACTTAAACAAATTCTTGATCAATCACTGCTGGCAGTGTAAACATGTTTGGAAATAGAATGGAGTGGGTAAAATGAAAACTTGGACTATATACACAGAAGTTATCCTGAAATAGAACACATTAAGGATTTGGGAGCCTTCAGTCACCTGAACTACTCAATCTAAACTGGGACCAATGACAAGGTTTTGGATGAGCTTCTGCAGCCTGATAGAAATATTACTTGAAGCATAATCAGTAGTAGATATCAAAAACACCTTACTAAACTTTGCCTGGCTTCACAAATGTTTCCTTAGGATAGATTCTTAGAAGTAGAATGCATCAATCAGAGGTAGGAATGTATTTCAGATAATCAGTACATTTGCCAAATTGTTTTACAAAAGGATTGTTACAAGTATATCCTCCCATGAGCAGTGTGTGAACATGCTCTTCTGAGAGCACCAGTGATTGCTCAGAATGTTAGGTTTGGTCATTCTTCCCTAATTTTATGGTTACAATGGCTATCTCATTATTTTACCATTCTTTTATTTAATGCAGTTTATCATTTCACATATAAATGTATTGATCATTTGTCATTTTTTTATTTTGTGATTCATTAATGACCATAGTCCATTTTTCCTACCAGTTTTATCTCATAGTTTTATTAGTATCTTTATATATTAAAACACGTTACTCCTTTGTTATATATATTTTTCTCACCATATATTTTGCCAATAATTTTAAGTGGGATTTTTATTGTTAACATCATATAGAAATTTAGAATTTTTATGCAGACAAATCTATCTAACCTTTTGTTTATGATTATTTTTCACATTGCTTTTATTCTTGTAAACCTTTCCCCATTCAGAGAACAAATGAATATTTACCCATATTTTATCTTAACAAGCACAAAATGCTTTTATTAAGTATAAAAATGCTTATTTGAAGGCACAATGTGGTCAGAATGATTTCACTTTACTCACCATAAATAAATGCTTCATAAAGTATATGAATTTTGAGGCACTCATGAATTGAATGTAGATATAATTATTTCAGGGCATCAATAAAACTACCTTTAAGATAATTTTATAGAGTACTTGGCAAAAAAGATGAAAAACACATGTGAGAGAAGAATAGTAACTGTTGTAAAAGTAAAGTTGCAACTAGACTGTTCAGAGAAGTTCCATAGTTCTGATTCATTAAATACTTTATATCATTATTCTTATTTTCAGTTAGCTTCATGTGCAACAAATATTTAGCAAGTATTCACATATTCAGATATCATTGTATTATATTAACAATATTGTCTAATACCAATTGACTTTGCAAAGATCTTGCTTGTGATGCAACAAACAAACTTTAAAATAGAAGAAGCTACAATTGTAAATGTGTTAACAAGTTTTAGCCTAATAATCCATGTTCCCATAACGAATACTCACACAGAAGAATGTATGAACTCTTATGTAAAATAAACACATGAAAGGAAGTGAAGGAAGAAGAGAGGGGGGATGTAAAGAAGACAGCCGAATTCATTAGTTCCTGTAAAAGGCTAATAATATTTTCACTCAGTCAAATTTATTCTCTGAAAGATTGAAAGTGATGTGTAAGTCTGTGCCCACATAGAAACAGAAAACAGAATCTACATAGGGAAAGAAGAGGGAAAAGCATGGGTTGTTAGAAAGTCACCACAGTCTCTGTCAACACCATATCACTGACATCTGGTTTTTCATAGGGCACCTTCAAGGAACCATTAAGCAGAGAATAATGAGAACAATAAAAGGCAATGATTTTCAACCATTTACATATAAGTGACAGTAGATTTTTGTGGCATGTATACTATGTGCATGAGTAGTGTGAAGGACCACAAGATCTTAATAAATACATGGTAGAGTTTGGAAGACTGATTACAATATTAGCCCCAATTTTTCATGTCTGCTTGTATCCATGGCCTTTGACAGTACCCTCTACAATGACTTTGAACCCAGCCACATAACTTGCTTCACCAAAGGAATAGTAACAAATTTTATGCAATCAGAAGCTTGAGAAGGCAGTTGTGTGGTTATAATTACTCTCCTGGTTCATGCAACTATCGGGAAAACAAGTACAAACCAGTCTGTTGAAGGATGAGACCATGTGGGAGAGAATCAAGCGATCCCACTTGAGGCAATCCTAGGTCAGCCAACCCCAGCCAACCTATCTGCTGACTATAAATATATGATCAAGTCCAGCCTAGATCAGACGCTCTTCGCTGAGATATCAAGAACCTCCCAGCTCACCCTACACTCATGAGCAAAATAAATGGTGGGTTTTTTTTTTAAATAAAGACTCTTTTTTTAAAAAATTATTATTATTATACTTTAAGTTCTGGGGTACATGGGCAGAACATGCAGGTTTGTTACATAGGTATACATGTGCCATGGTGGTTTGCTGCACCCATCAATCCATCATCTACATTAAGTATTTCTCCTAATGCTATTCCTCCCCGAGCCCCCCACTCCCCAACAGGCCCCGGTGTGTGATGTTCCCCTCCCTGTGTCCATCTGTTCTCATTATTCAACTCCCACTTATGAGTGAGAACATGTGGTGTTTGGTTTTCTGTTCTTGTGTTAGTTAGCTGAGAATGATGGTTTCCAGCTTCATCCATGTCCCTGCAAAGGACATGAACTCATCCTTTTTTATGGATGCATAGTATTCCATGGTGTATATGTGCCATATTTTCTTTAGCCAGTCTATCACTGATGGGCATTTGGGTAGGTTCCCAGTCTTTGCTATTGTGAATAGTGCCACAATAAACACACACGTGCATGTGTCTTTATAGTAGAATGATTTATAATCTTTTGGGTATATACCCAGTAATGGGATTGCTGGGGCAAATGGTATTTCTGGTTCTAGATCCTTGAGGAATCACCACACTGTCTTTCACAATGGTTGAACTAATTTACATTCCCACCAACAGTGTAAAGGCATTCCTAGTTCTCCACATCCTCTCCAGCATCTGTTCTATCCTGACTTTTTAATGATCACCATTCTAAGTGGCGTGAGATAGTATCTCATTGTGGTTTTGATTTGCATTTCTCTAATGACCAGCGATGATTAGCTTTTTTTCATATGTTTGTTGGCTGCATAACTGTCTTCTTTTGAGAAGTGTCTGTTCATATCCTTAACCTACTTATTGATGGAATTGTTTGTTTTTTTTTCTTGTAAATTTGGTTAAGTTCTTTGTTGATACTGAATATTAGCCCTTTGTCAGATGGATAGATTGCAAAAATTTTCTCCCATTCTGTAGGTTGCCTGTTCACTCTGATAATAGCTTCTTTTGCTGTTCAGAAGCCCTTTAGTTTATTTAGATCCCATTTGTTAATTTTGGCTTTTGTTGCCATTACTTTTGGTGTTTTAGTCATGAAGTCTTTGCCCATGTCTATGTCCTGAATGGTATTGCCTAGGTTTTCTTCTAAGATTTTTATGGTTTTAGGTCTTATGTATAAGACCTATTAACCATCTTGAGTTAATTTTTGTGTAAAGTGTAAGGAAGGGGCCCAGTTTCAGTTTTCTGCATATGGCTAGCCAGTGTTCCCAGCACCATTTATTAAACAGGGAATCCTTTCCCCATTGCTTGTTTTTGTCAGGTTTGTCAAAGATCAGATGGTTGTAGATGTGTGGTGTTATTTCTGAGGCCTCTGTTATGTTCCATTGGTTTATATATCTCTTTGGGTACCAGTACCATGCTATTTTGGTTACTGTAGCAGCCTTGTAGTATAGTTTGAAGTCAGGTAGCGTGATGCTTCCAGCTTTGTTCTTTTTGCTTAGAACTGTCTTGGCTATATGGGATCTTTTCTGGTTCTATATGAAATTTAAAGTAGTTTTTTTTTTTCTAATTCTGTGAAGAAAGTCAATGGTAGCTTGATGGGGATAGCATTGAATCTATAAATTACTTTGGGCAGTATGGCCATTTTTACAATATTGATTCTTCCTATCCATGAGCTTGAAATGTTTTTCCATTTGTTTGTGTCCTCTCTTATTTGCTTCAGCAGTGGTTGGTAGTTCTCCTTGAAGAGGTCTTTCACATCCCTTGTAAGTTGTATTCCTAGGTATATACCACTAGCCAGACTAAGAAAGAAGAAAAGAAAAAAGAATCAAATAGACACAATGAAAAATGATAAAGGGGAGATCACCACTGATCCCACAGAAATACAAACTACCATCAGAGAATACTATAAACAACTCTACACAAATAAACTAGAAAATCTAGAAGAAATGGATGAATTCCTGGACACATACACCCTCCCAAGACTAAACCAAGAAGAAGCCGAATCCCTGAAGAGACCAATAACAAGTTCTGAAATTGATGCAGTAATTAATAGCCTACCAACCAAATAAAGCCCAGGATCAGATGGATTCACAGCTGAATTCTGCCAGACGTACAAAGAGGAGCTGGTACCATTCCTTCTGAAATGATTGAAGCAATAGAAAAAGAGGGGCTCCCCACTAACTCATTTTAGGAGGTCAGCATCATCCTGATAGCAAAACTTGGCAGAGACACAACAAAAAAAGAAAATTTCAGGCCAATATCCCTGATGAACATCGATGCGAAAATCCTCGATAAAATACTGGCAAACCGAATCCAGCAGCACATTAAAAAGCTTGTTCACCACAATCAAGTTGGTTTCAACCCTGGGATGCAAGGCTGATTCAACAAACACAAAACAATAAACATAATCCATCACATAAAGAGAATCAATGACAAAAACCAAATGATTATCTCAATAGACGCAGAAAAGGCCTCAATAAAATTCAACACCACTGCATGCTAAAAACACTCAATAAACTAGGTATTGATGAAACATATCTCAAAATAATAAGAGCTATTATGACAGACCCACAGCCAGTATCATACTGAATGGGTGAAAGCTGGAAGCATTCCCTTTGAAAACTAGCACAAGACAAGGATGCCCTCTCTTACCACTCCTATTCAACATAGTACTGGAAGTTCTGACCAGGGCAATCAGGCAAGAGAAAGAAATAAAGGATATTCAAATTGGAAGAGAGGAAGTCAAATTATCTCTGTTTGCAAATGACATGATTGTATATTTAGAAAACCCCGTCTTCTCAGCCCAAAAACTCTGTAAGCTGATAAGCAACTTCAGCAAAGTCTCAGGACACAAAACCAATGTGCAAAAATCACAAGCATTCCTATACACCATTAATAGAAAAATAGGGCACCAAATCATGAGGAAATTTCCACTCACAACTGCTGTTAGTTGAATTCTTTAGTGTCAGGGTTTTTGCATTTTATTATATCTATCTCTGTTAATTTTCTTATTCAGATTACTCATTATTATTCTGATTTCTTTGCATTATCTGTGCTCTCTTCCATCTCACTGAGCTTTTTAAATATCTTATTTTGAATTCTTTTCTGGGCATTTTATTTTTTATTATTCTGTTGTTGGAGAATTATTGTGTTTCTTTGAATGTGTTGTCTCCTTGCTTTTTTATGGTTTTATTTGTTTGTCCTTACATTGATAGCTGCACATCTAGTATAGCTGTTGCTCCTTCCAATTTTATGGATTGGCTTTTGTAACAATTTTTTTTCTATGGATGTATTTATAGGATATCTATTGGTTAGGTAGGATGTTTTGGCTTTAATTTTGAGTGTGTGTAGTAGTGTAGTCTCCATGTGATTTGTCATCTGTAATCAGCATCAGTAGTGTCTGTGAGTTCCTTGGTGGCTTAGGCTGTGGTTTTCAGTGGTGACTGTGGTGAGGCTTTGCTAGGGAAAGGGATGTCAGGTGGGCTAACCCTTGGGCTCCAGTAGCGGTGGTAGTGGACCAAGCATGCTAGTCCTTGGGCCCCCAGGCAGCATACATGGGCACTGATGGTAGCAGGTCCAGGCAGGCTGATCACTGGGCCTCCACGTGGCTAGCTCAGGTGCCAGTAGTTACTAGGGGATGGGTAGGTCCTAGAGTCTCTGGGTGGTGCATGTGGCATTGGTGATTGCAATAATGGTGACAGGTAAACCCATGGGCTCCAGGCGCACATGCTGATACCAGCAGTGGTGTCAGTGGGCTGGGTACACCAGTCACCAGGCCCTAGGTGGTGCATGCAGGTGTGTGTCAACAGCAGTGGTGGTAGTGTTTTCTGGCCCCCAGGAGGATTGCACGGATGTGGTGGGCAGGGCGAGTCAATCCCTGGACCCCCGGACAATGTGTGTAGGCACTGGAAGGCTGGGTGTGCCCAAACTCAGGCCCCTAGGAAGAATGCATGAACTGCAACAGGGGTGGGTGGTCCAAGTTAATCCCGAGGCCCCCAGACTACATGCTTAAGAGCCAGCAGCAAGTGGGCTAGGCCTATTGTTAGGCTGTCTACTGGTGCATGCACACATCAGTGGCAGAAGGCAGGGAAGGCCAATCCTCAAGCCTCTGGATGAGATTCATGGGTACTGGCAGGGGCAGGGGCAGTGCTGGATGGGGCAGGCCTATCCTCAGGCCCCTCAATTGTGCATGTAAGCAGCAGCTCTGTTAGGTGAGGCAGATCAATCCCAAGGCTTTTGGATAGCACACTCAGGTGGGGGCAGCAGTGGTTGGGAATGGTCTGTCCTCCGGGCTCAAGATGGTGCCAAGGCAGGCCAGTCCCTAGGCCCTCTGAAGGTATGTGCAGGTGCCTAATGTCTCTGCTGCTGAGGGGAGCAAGATTGTTGTCAGTGGCAGCGGCATTAGTCAGGCAGCTCTCAGGCTCTGAAGAGTACATACTTCAGCTCTCTTTGTCCTGGTGGCAGCCTCCCTGATGCACTGCACCACCCTTTTCCTAGGGAGTAGGACACTGCCAAGGACCTGGTCACACTGCTAGGTTTAGCTGGTATCGTGACACCACAACCTTCTGAGTGGACATGGGGGAAATGTCAATGGGGCTCCAGGGATGTGGAGATGCAAAGTCTGTTGGGCCCCAGGGCAGGAGGTAGTTCTGGGAAGGGCTAAGCTCTCAAAATGGTATGGTGCTGCAGCTGCTTGGGTCTAAGGCAGTATGTGGGACCCACTATAAACTTCCTCTATGGAAAAATGCCATTGCATGGACTCTGGGCAGCTTCCATTACTAGTTTGAGGGCCTGCTAGGGTCAAGAGACTGTCCCAGGGCTTGTCTTGCCAAAATGTGCTGTAGGAATGTAGACTGTTGGGGATCTTTCACTTATGTTTTCCTCACACTGGGGAGTTTCTCCTGACTCCCAGCCAATTCCAGCCAGCCTAGATACTTCACTTCCCTCTCCTTCTATGCCTCAGAGATTCCTTGTAACTTCCCTGATGAATTCTAGTGTTCTCTATTGGATACTTAACTCAACAGGTGATTATCTACTTACTGTTTTGGTGCTTCTTTGAAGAGTACATGATTGATGTGGGCCTCTAGTCTGCCATCTTTTCCAAGGTCGTTGGAGAAGGGATAGCTCCCTAACAATTTCCAGCAGAGTCTTACATGACTCTCTAGTTATGTGACAGAGTCAGATTGTTTAGACTGGCTGTAAGGTATCAAGAAACTGTCCTGGGTACCACCAGAGAAATTTGAAACCTCAGGGTTATAAATCACTAGTTATCTCACTGCCTTTGGTCAAGAATACATGCTAGACATTCAGGCAACTCTAGACATAAACATATTCTGTCCTTCATGTCTACAAAGGTGGTGGCCTAGAGAAAATGCTGCTTCAGCTAAGTCTTGGAAAAAATAGGCATTTATGTTTATTGTGAATTCAGTAGTGTCAGACATTTACTTGATAGTCAATAAATGTTAAATATTTTTAAATTGCTCTATGCAGAGAGCAGAATAATTTTCAACTAAGTTTTAGTCTGTTTTCACATGGTTATAAAGATACAATGAGACTGGGTACTTTACAAACAAAAGAGGTTTAATTGACTCACAGATTTGCATGGCTAGGGAGGCCTCAGGAAACTTACAATCATGGTGGAAGGTGAAGGGGAAGCAGGCACTTTCTTCACAATGCAGCGAGAGAGAGAGAGAGAGAGAGAGAGAGAGAGAGAGAGAGAGAGAGAGGGAGAGAGAGAGTACACAGGAGGAAATGGTCCTCATGATAAAATCACCTCCCACCATATCCCTCCTTCAACACATAAGATTATAACTCAAGATGAGATTTGGGTAGGAACACAGAGCTAAACCATGTCATTCTGTCCCTAGGCCCTCCCAAATCTCATGTCCTTTTCAGATTTCAAAACCAATCATGCTTTCCCAACAGTCCCCTAAAGTCTTAACTCATTCCAGCATTAACCCAAAAGTCTAAGTCCAAAGTTTCATCTGAGACAAGGCAAGTACCTTCCACCTATGAGCCTGTAAAATCAAAAGTAAGTTAGTGACTTCCAAAATACAATGGGGGCACAGGCATTGGGTAAATGTTTCCATTCCAAATGGTAGAAATTGGCCAAAACAGAGGAGGCACAGGCTCCATGCAAGTCTGAAACCCAGTAAGGCAGTCATTAAATCTTGAAGCTTCATAATCCCCTTTGACTCCATGTCTCACATCCATGGAATGCAGATGCAAGGGGTGGGCTCCCAAGGCCTTGGGTAGCTCTGCTTCTGTGGCTCTGCAAGGTATAGCTCCTGTAGCTGCTTTCATGGGCTGGTGTTGGGTGCTTGTGGCTTTTCCAGGAGCATGGTACAAGCTGTTGGTGGATCTACCTTTCTGAGGTCTGGAGGATGGTGGCCCTTTTCTCACAGCTCCCCTAGGCAGTGCCCCAGTGGAGACTCTGTGTGTGGGCTCACACTCCACATTTCCCTTCCACACTGCTCTAGCAGAGACTCTCCATGAGGGCTCTACCCCTGCAGCATATTTCTGCCTGGACATCCAGTCATTTCTATACATCCTCTGAAATCTAGGTGGAGATTCCTCTGTGCCTGTGATGGAAGGGGCTGCTGTGAAGGTCTCTGACATGAAGGCACAATTTAAGATAAGACTTGGCTATTAACATTCAGCTCATTGTTACTTATGCCAGTTTGTGCAGCTGGTTTGAATTCCTCCACAGAAAATAGATTTTTCTTTTCTAGAACATGGTCAGGTTGAAAATTTTTCAAACGTATATGTCTGCTTCCCTTTTAAACATAAGCTCCAATTTCAAACCATCTCTTTGTGAACACATATAACTGAATGCTTTCAAAATAAGCCAGGTAACATCTTAAACGCTTTGTTGCTTGCTTAGAAATTTCTTCTGCCAGATACCCTAAATCATCTCACTCAAGGTCAAAGTTTCACAGATCTGTAAGGCAGGGGCAAAATGCCACCAATATTTTGCTAAAGCATAGCATGAGTGACTTTTACTCCAGTTCCCAATAAGTTCCTCATCTCCATCCGAGACCACCTCAACCTGGACTTCATTGTTGATATCACTATCAGCATTTTGGTCAAAGCTATTCAATGACTCTGGAGGAAGTTCCAAATGTTCCCACATCTTCATGTCTTCTTCTGAGCCCTCCAAACTGTTCCAACCTCTGCCTGTTACCCTTTCCCAAAGTTGCTTCTACATTTTCTAGTTATCTTCATAGCTGTACCCCACTCTTAGTGCCAATTCTCTGTATTAGTTCGTTTTCACACTGTTATAAAGATATTACCTGAGACTGGGTAATTTATAAACAAAAGAGGTTTTAATTGACTCACAGTTTTGCATGGCTGGGGAGGCCTCAGGAAACTTATAATCATGGTGGAAGGCAAAGGGGAAGAAGGCACCTTCTTCACAAGGCAGCAGGAGAGAGTACACAGGAGAAACTGCCACTTTTAGAACCATCAAATTTCATGAGAACACCCTCATTATCACAAGAACAGAATGGGGGAAATGACTCTCGTGATCCAATCACCTCCCACCAGGTCCCTCCTTCAACATATGGGGATTACAATTCAAGATGAGATTTGGGTATGGACACAGAGCCAAACCATATCAGCAGCTTAAATATTTTTTCCTTATCATGTGTATTATCCATAAAGTCTTTTGCCAACATTAAAGACTTTATTGTCTTACTATTTTTGGATTGGGCTCATTTTAGATCTGAGAAGCAATAATTTATTATTTTAATAACAAAAGCTATCCTTTTAGTTTCTCATATGTGTTAGGTCCTTTAACTTTAGCTTATTTAATTTCAACAACAACACTGTTAGGTATCTATGTCATCTCTGACTTGCAGATAAGAAAACAGACCCAGAGAGGGTACTTAAGTTGTCTGAAGCCAAGAAGGAGAAGTAAGCATCAAATCCAGATTAGTCTAACTCCATAGTCAGTGCTCTACAACTATGGCAGATGTTGTTATGTCCTCGGGCATACCCCTTTGGTACCTTACCAACTATTCCATGCACACCAGCAGCATTCTACTGTAAGCACCCGTAGTTCTCCACCTGCACATGGCAGGCCAGGAACACTAAGGATTTAATGGTACAGAGAGCAGTCCTCAATCAATATGGAATGAGAGTGGAGAACAGATACTCCTACTTTCTCACTTCTTGGGTAGAAAAATTCCGAGGAGTGTTCCAGAGGTCCCCAGCAAGATTCACATCCCACCTTCACTGATGCTTCCAGAATAACCTCCTGAAAACACCACTTGCATTTAAATCCTTGTCTGCGAATCTAATTCTGGTGCAACCCAGCCTAAGATAATACCACATTCTGTCAGCTTCCCTTCCAGCCTTAGTTCAGAAGTAATCTGAAAGGTCACCCAGTACAGTTTTCTACATCATTAACAGACAGCCATCAGACTCTGCTTATATAATTCCAGGAAAATAATGCTTAATATTAACATGACAACCTATTTGCTTTTCCTTTTTTTTTTTGAGATGGAGTCTTACTCTGTCACCCAGGATGGAGTGCAGTGGTGCAATCTCAGCTCACTGCAACCTCTGCCTCCCAGGTTCAAACCATCGTCCACCTCAGCCTCCCAAGTAGCTAGGATTACAAGTGCAAGCTACCACATCCAGCTAATTTTTGTATTTTTAGTAGAGACAGGGTTTCACCATGTTGGCCAAGCTGGTCTCGAACTCCTGACCTCAAGTGATTTGCCCACCTCAGCCTCCCAAAGTGCTGGGATTACAGGCATGAGCCACTGTACCAGGCCATGACAACATATTTTAACTGAGGAAAGTGCTACCTGGAGCTAGTTCTTACTTATATTCGATAGAATTATTCTTTCGTGTAACATAAAATTTTGCAATGTAGTTCCATTATCTAGAGCTAGTTCAAGGTTATGTTCTTTTCTATGTGCCAATCTTTTGCATATTTGAGGAGAGCTATCCAGTCTTCTCAAAGTCTTCCTTATTCCAGTTTTTTCAATGTTTAGTTGTGTTTCAATGTTCAAATGCTTAAGCACCTGATTAAGTGATTGCCAAAATCTCTGAAAATGGCTTTTAAGAGTTACACGATATGGTCCACCTTCTGAAGTAAGGCTAGATCTAATAATCAAACACAGATGGTAAAACTGTAAATCTGAACTGAATATAATACTTTTTTTTCTGGCCACTGCCCAGAATTATATTATGTCCCCTTTTCCCCCACCTGCAATGCTATTTCTTAATTATAAAGTAGAAAAAGAGGGCTAGTTGGAATTCATCCATGGTATAGCAATTTGAAATAAAATATTTAAATTCATTTTTATGAGATTTTCAATTTTCAGGTTTGGCAATGATGAAAAGCACCCAAATTCTGGGAGAAAAAGAATGTGATTGCTGTCTCATTCTGTGGTCATACTAATAGTAGAAAATGTCTTTTATTCTTTGAAAAAAAAAAACTGTCCAAATTTGAAGAATTCAAAATTAACATAAAACTACTTCTTTCATAAGTGTTGGCATTATCAGATTTCATAAAAATGAACTACTCTCCATCATTATGTACAAATCTATATCATTATGTAAATACCATCTATCCATCTCTAAGCCATTTACAATAAATTCATCTTTTATTCCTCCTGTGGCTATATATTGGGCATTTTGTGCCATATCCAAGACAGTCATTTTGGAAAGGGACATCTTAAAAATTTATGTATTTCAGCCTTTTGCTTTCCTGCCTTTCTGTAAGGTCTTGTAAAATTGTTCGATTTTGCAACTGCAACGTATGTTTAGCATTAACGTTTCCAAGTGTGTCTCCTAGGCTTATTCTAACATCCATCCTCTATTTAAAAATAGGTAAATGATCAGCTTTCGAGTAAGGTCAATCCTTAGAGGGATTGTGAAGAATGTGACAACATTTTCCCATTTCCTCTTGGATATCATACTCCTTTTCTCCATCACGGCCGATCAGGCAACTTCTTCCTCTCTCTCTGCTTACATGTTCTTACCAAATTGTCTTATATAAATCATTTAAACCTTAGACATACTAAAATTTAAAAAAACAAAACCTCTTTACTTAATGTGAATTGAAAACATCTTGTCCACTGCCAAATATATTTTAAAAATCAATCCAAGGATATGGGAGACATGTGGAAGTGGAGTGGCCTTCTCCCTGCCCTTGGAATAATTTATAATTGCTCAGCCACCAACACAGAAGGCCAGGTCCTGCTTAGAAACATTAGAGGTTTGCATAAGGATTAGGTTGTGAATATACTCTAAGGATGCTCATAAGCCCAGGACTGGTCTGACTGCATCAGGATCATGGGGGTGTTTACAAAATACAAATCCCTGTGGTGCACCCCTAGAAATTCTTGTTTTGTGGGTCTGGGGAAGATAGGGAGAAAGGAATAAAGGGAGAGGAGGGAGGAAGACAGAGAAGAAGAAAAGAAAGTGAGCAAATAATTGCGATGATATGGTTTGGCTCTGTGTCCCCACCTGAATTTCATGTTGAATTGTAATTCCCAGTGTTAGGACAGGGACCTGGTTGGAGGTGATTGGATCATAGAAGTGGATTTCCCCCTTGCTGTTCTCCTGATAGTGAGTTCTCATGAGGTCTAGTTGTTTAAAAGGGTGTAGCACTTCCCCCTTGGTTCTCTCTTTCCCGCTTTGCCATGTGAAGAAGGTGCTTGCTTCCCCCTCCACCATGATCTAAGTTTCCTGAGGTCTCCCCAACCCTGCTTCGTATATAGCCAGCAGAACTGCGAGCCAACTAAACCTCTTTTCTTCAGAAATTACTCTGTCTCAGGTGGTTTTTATAGCAATGTGAGAATGGACTAATACATGTGATAAACTTCAGGTTCAATTTTTAGTTATGATGTATGAGTCAAACTTATGAGATTTCCTCCTGCACGGTATGTTATAAAAGTTTTTCCACTCACATACAATGCTGTAACAAGCATTCCAACTTGGGTGTGGGAGGGAAGTAATGATGACCGAGGGATATGATAATCATCCTGCTTCATAGAAAGCAAAGTATAGTCTTTCTCCAAGTCAGTTATCATTACAAGCCCAAGTCAGTTATCATTACAAGTCCAGTGGTTTCATATATAAAACCAATAATTTATAGCATTAACATAACATTTAAATAAGGCTCTGAGCATCTGTGCATAGATTTTAATTTTCATTCTCTTCCAAATTGATATTTGTTGAGGTTTCTCTGGAACCTCATATCAGATTTACTAGTTATGGCGCTTTTGTTATTGTACTTCCTAGATACTCTTAGAAATATTTAGAGCCTTGTGAAAAGTTTTTTAACGGGGATCAAGGAAACACTTTGCCATAATGGGGCTGAGACTTCAGGCCTTGTGGGCTTCAGCCACTTTCTCGTCTTCAGCTCTCTCTAGCCTGATCTGGTGGTCCTGTACAGGAGTACATGAAGATATTCAACTAGAATCTTCTAGTTAGAGACCTGCCATGATCAAAGGTGTATTTGTGTATATGAAGCACATGCTATCTTGTCTCTGATCTTACAGAAAATGCTTTCTGCACTGATTATTAAAACGCTTTTATATTTACAAATGTACTCTGTGAGTAAGTTTCATCATTACCTCCTCCTCCTCTACACCCACCTCTTCCCTTGGTGTTTTCCTCTTCACTTTTCTCTTTGCCCACTTGTGACTCTACCATGTCTTATTTTCCCAACATTCCCACAGCCTATAATACTGTTGTCTTATTCTTCATAGACCTCACATCCTCTACCTCCATAAACATATCTCACATCTCTACATGACTCGCTCTTTTTTCCTTGATCTTTTAGACTTTCCCAAAGAAAGTACTCTCATACTCGGTGTCTGGTTGTTCTCTAATCTTCAGTTTTCCCTCTGAATATCTCGCACAGGAGCCTGTTGTAACACTTTTATTCTGTGTTATTTAGTTGTACTGCATTTTCTTAGAAAAAAAACACTCAAAAATCCATTATTCTACTTTGTTTCCTTTCTTTTTCTCCCACCTATTTCATTAAATCATAATGCATTTTAGAGCTTATTTTCATTTTCTAATATTACAAACACAAGGAAAAAAAAATGCAGTGAGTTTTTTCCTTTCTTCAAAAAGAGCCCAGAGCTGATAGTGTTACAGATTCAGTCCAATTTAAGTTCTATTGAAAGTACAGTGTAGGCTTGTGGTGTTCTATAAATAACAGCCACATTTCCCAAAGCTGTCCATGGTTTATACAGAAGACCCCAATTAAACTCAAAACAGCTGAAGGAATAAACCTGTCAAAAAATTCATTTATCATGTACCAGTCAGGTTAGACTATGGAATAAGTCAAATTCTAATTTCCTTAAAGTCATTGAGTCTTCATATTTTGATAAAATAATGTCCTAAATAATGAACCCATATGATTTTAAACAGTCATATAAACAAGCTTTTTATTTTACAGGTGCTTGTTCTCATTCGTTTAATTTGATCACAAATTTAGGGCAATCAAATGCAAATGAAGTCTCCTCTCTCTAAACCTGCAATGCTTTCTGTCACCTCTTCTTTGATATCTAACACATAGACGTTGACTCCCTATGTCAACCTTTGTTTCCTATGTTTCAAAATATTATGATAGGGCTTGAGTCAAAAATGGTGTGCTAAGTTTCAAACCCCTAGTCCCCTAAGGATATCTAGGTTAGAGTGTGGTAAAAAGTGTAGAAGATGACACTGCTGAATACAGAGTGACTCTGGATTTTCATGAGCAGGTTTATATTTTGTTTACCAAGAGTAGGTAGTCACAATTTATGGAGAAGAAACATGGTGGCAGTGACAGGTAACTGTCAATAGAATCTAGCTAAGGCCAAAATTTCCCTTAGCAGGCTGAGGTATCTCCCTGGAATAAAATGCCCTGATTTGAAAGATTTATTTCCAAATAAGCTAGTCTTCTGATAAAACTGTCCCTTTTTATTTCTCTAGTTCTGGTGTAAGGAGTTAAATTCTTATGATTTTTAGCAGGGATTGGATTTGAACACTGTCTTTGAATTAACAGGACAAGTTTCTCTGAGTGATGTCCTACACAATAAAGACAGAAAGCCAGAATCATTCTTAGACTTCTAAATGTGAGTCCTAGCTTTAATATTAAGTGTTCACACAAAAAATTTCTGTTTCCTTTTCAATACAATCACTTCTTTGTCAATTTGCTTTCCCAAGTTTATCACCCAAGAATATTGGCAATAAAGAGCTGGAAATACCAAAATTTAGTAGTTTTATTTCCTATGTTTCCTCACACTATGCCATCCAGGCTGTCCCTCTTTGTATGCTATCTTTTAAACCAACATTATTCTTTCAGGAAAGAACAGTGGCCAACCCTCTAAATTTGGTCTTGAATTTGTTTTAAGAGCAGATTTCCCAACATGACTCAAAAGCAGCACTGCCAATTCTTCCTGTCCATTAGTATTTGTGTTCAGTGTCCTGAAAAAAATGTCTATTTTGCCAATTAATTCACACTCATTTGGACACATACCTGACCGAGAGAAAGATGTCTTCTAAACCACTAGAGCCGAAGGACCAAAAAACTGGAAATGCAATATTGAATTGGGAATACTTTGGAACTAACCACGGAAATTATTTCTATGGATTCAGCATAGCAAGTTTTCCCAACATATTTAGTAGTGAATAGCACAGTCAGTGACATCTGAACCTCTAAGCTTATTTACATCATTTCAATAATTTATCTCATCCAACTTTACTCGTTTCTTTAATTTTTTTATTAGACTGAGTTTTCCTACATTTTATCTGGCTTCCAAGCAACCAGCATTAATCCTTCATCCATTCAAGCACCTTAGTTGGTACTAGGATTATATCCCTGCCTTCAAATTCCTTTTGAAATATTCATTACTTTTCTTGCTGTTTAAAATTGTAGAATATTTCTGATATGCACATTTAGCCTGAGGTAGATGAATGCAATTCTATAGAATGAAACAACAGGGTATGACAGTTCTGCAGGAAAAAAAAGTCATTTGAAATTAGCTTTCTTAGAAATCTATTAACCCCTCATTTATGTCTGCTGAACATTCCATATAAAACACAATGCACTGCTGACATAATCTCTGTGCTGTTTTATTCTTTAATGAACAAAAACTAAAACTAAAGAAGATAAATTATCCCATGGGATAATATTTGAGAGCACAGTTAACATTTTAATTTCTTTCTGAGCATTGACAAGTTTGCGTGTATATTGAGGAAGTGGTTCTTAATTAATTCATTGATTCAGAATGTTATTAAGCCCCAACATGAGCCAGGTACTGTGCTAGGTACTCAGGTATACAGTGTTTAAAGACAACCCCTCACTCAAGTACCATCTAAGCTAGTAGGTAGAGAGAAAAAATAATTATAATACCAGATGTGCTACAAGTTAAGAGCAAGCTAAGAACCAGATGCCAGTTTAGGTGATGAGAAAATGACTTCTTCAGGACTGAAGGAGTAAGAGTAAGGCAGGTAAAGAAAGGGAGAAATGGTATTTCAGGCCAAGGGAACAGTATAAACAAAGGCGCAAATGCTGGAGGATAAATTGCATGTGTGGGAGTGGCTACAATTCAGCATGGCCTACGTCATCCAGGATGCTTAAGATTGCAATTGGTGTGCTTGCCTCAGATTTGCCAAATAATTTATTTGTGATATGGACAAGTATTAGAATAATGTAAAACAAAGCACTAAGTAGGCTTTCTACTGTCTGCATATATGGATGACTTCAAACTTCATGCACTTGACTACTCCGCCGTGGTACTTGTTTGCGAATGCGTGTGACAAGAACAGAACAGACAAAAAGATTATTTACCTGATAAACCAGTTTTAAATTATCAATATGAAGGAGTAAGAATATGTTCTTTAGGAAAATTATTCAGGTAAGACCATTGTTTTAGAGCCATGATTCTCAAACTTTAGGGTACACCAGAAAAACCTGTAGCCCTTGTTAAAATACAGGTTGCTGGGCTCCATCCCCAGAGTTTTTGATTTATCAGATATGAGGTAAGAGCTCAGAGTTTGCATTTCTAACAAGTTCCCAAGTGATGCTGATGCTGCTGCTCTTGGGCCACACTTGGAGAAACACTGGTCTATAGATTTTTTTGAAGATATGGCAGTTACAGAACTGAAAATATCAAATCACATGAACTCTTATGTGTTAACCAGAAATCAGAGTTTAATGCTCCCAAAATAACAGATTGCACCCAAGATGTTTTCTAACTGAAGCCTAGGGCCCTTAATTCTCTAGCCCATTTTAGTCATTCCCCAGCCCCCCACCTTTTTAGTTTTGTCCTCTGGGCATCAAAAAGCAATGTGATTTAAATAATTTATTCTCATACTAAAAGCCTTCTTGTTGACGAACACACCCTCTCCTGTACTCTGGTGCTTTCTGAAATACTGTTATGTAAGGAAAAAATTACTCCCAAATTTAAGCAGATGTCAACAGCCATTACCCTTGTGAAAGCTGCTTGTGAAAGTGTAAAGAGTGGCCTTAGTGTTTTCTCTTTCTGGTGAAGGGGAAATCAGGCAAAATAAATGTCAGTTTGAGGGTCTAGAAACTTGTGGTTGAATTTAAATAGTGAAATAAAATGTCAATATTTTCAGGGGAAATTTGTCTTTTTATAAAAGACTTCCTTTTCCTCCCAAAACATATATGGCATTTTGGCTAAATTAGCTTTAGCTAATATAGCCACTGAGCACATTCACACAAACCTTCAAGAAAACCAAGGCTCCAAGTAGCCTCAAGTTTTTTAAATGACAAAATGGTTATGGCTAAACAAAACATAAGCAGTGAAGCTTCATTTTCACCCAGAAGAGCCTGCTCCCCACTTGCCTTGTTATGAAACCCTGCTGGCTGAGGGAGCCTCTGGGACAATGACTCCACAGTTATTTTAAGTATCAGTGTGGGAGGGATGGGGGGTGGAATGGACACAGGGCTGATAAATTCCCTTTCGCCACCCCTGGAGGAGAGGAACTCTGGACAGGATGCTGCCTTATTTACTTGGTGAAAAGCATTTGTGGAATACATTAGATTTGGCCTATGGCAAAGGAAAAAAAAAGAAAAAAGAGAACATTAAGTTAAAAATGTTTCCATTTGTTCATATTTTTGAAGCAAAACCACACAGCAAGAAACAGAATATATTGGCTGGGCACGGTGGCTCACGCCTGTAATCCCAGCACTTTGGGAGGCCGAGGTGGGTGGATCACGAGGTCAGGAGATCGAGACTATCCTGGCTAACATGGTGAAACCCCGTCTCTACTAAAAATACAAAAAATTAGCCGGGCCTGGTGGCGGGCGCCTGTAGTCCCAGCTACTCAGGAGGCTGAGGCAGGAGAATGGCGTGAACCCAGGAGGCGGAGCTTGCAGTGAGCCGAGGTCACGCCACTGCACTCCAGCCTGGGCGACAGAGCAAGACTTCATCTCAAAAAAAAAAAAAAAAAAAAACAGAATATATTTTTTAAGACATTTTTAATGAATATATCGCCATTCATTCATCTCTTTCCTGTTTCAGTGCTCTTGATAAATTGAGCTGAAATAGCTGCGTAGCTCTTATCATCTGTGTGAAATTGAGGCTGTCAGAGGCATGATCAACAGCAGCCTAAGCTAAGCCAAGTTAGAAGCAACAGATTTCATTCTGGGCAATATTTTATTTTTACCTAGAAAACAATATACTATTTGCAGATTTCTTGATGAGGTGATTTCTCCTAGGAAACTTGTCCATGTCAGAACTTCTTTGCCTAGCCATTTGCACAGGGACTCCTTTCTTCTTTGCTGCCCAGTATACCAGGTCAGGAGTCAGGAACCTTATACTTCTTTCACAAGGCCCTCCCAGAACATCAGATGAAAGAGGGTCAGAAAAAAGCAAAAACAAGTGTAATAGCCTACCTCTTTAATGTCACAGCCCTGACATTTGAATCGTGTAATTTAAATGTAGCCTCATAAATTTTAGATGCAAGCCATAATTACCTAAAGAGTATCATAATACCATAATACTTAAAGAAAATATATCTGGCAACAGAGAAGACATTTGTCAAATGAATAAGCATCAAAAATAAATGAAGCATAAGTGGATTAGTGTGAGTATCCAGGCTGTAGAGTTTGAGATAACCTAACCCAAAATAATTTTTTCTATTTTTTAATATACTGCAAATTATTCATAACTAATGGCCTTGTAGAATAAATTGTATTGCTATTAAACCATAGTGATAACTACTGTGTTTCATCAATTCTAAGGTGCACTTCATGTTTTTAGAGATTAGGGTCTCACTATGTTGCCCAAGCTGATCTCGAACTCCTCGGCTCAAGCATTCCTCCTGCCTTGGCCTACCAAAGTGTCGGGATTACAGGCATAAGCCACCATGCCTGGCCTAAGGTGCACTTTTTAAAAAACATTTTTACATCTCTGAAATCAGGATGCATCTTATAGTCAATGATACAATGGTTTTTATTGGCATCATTTTTCTTTGTTAGTAGTACACAAAACAACAATGCATCTTATATTTAATGGTATCTTCTATTTGGTGATATGTGTAATTATCTATGGTAGGAAAGAATTTAGCATGAAGCAATTCAACTAACAAATCCTATTTTGAGTCACAAGTGCAAGGCATTGGGTTGAGATGATAAGGTGGCAAAGATAAATAGAATGTGTCCCTGATTTAAGAAATAAAACTATAGTAAAGAACCACCCCATATAAGCTACTCAAAAAGGGTAAAATGCAGTGCTGTGGAAGCACAAAGGAAAGAGAAAGTCATCCTGATTAAAGGATCAGGGAAGGTTCATGGAGGAGGTGACTTTTGAGATGAATATTGAAGGATGAGAATACTTCTATCCTGTGCATTTGGTGTGGAGATTTATAGATACAGAAGGTTGAATGAGTAGAATCTAGCCTAAGGAAAAAGAAAGCAAACCTACAGAGTGTGGAAATTACTCAAGAACTATCAGAAAGTTGTGGTATTTACTGAGTAATGAAACCAACTGGCAAGTTCAGTTTGAGTGGGTAGAGGGGGTTGGAACTTAGATTGGTTGGGTCACATAGCTTGAGATATTGGTAGGATATTGTAGTGGACATTTGTACATTTGGCATTTTTGAGCACTGATCCCACACTGAATAATTTCCCCATTGTATACGTTTTGTTGGAAGGTAGAGCCCACTTCCCACATCCCACTATAGAAGTAAGAAAGGCCAACTACTTGCTTTCCTGCCTTCTTGCTACTAGAGTACAGTTGAGAGACCTAGCTTTGGTCAAATAGACAAATCTTCACAACGAAGATTTGAATCTGGAGTTACTGATGCAAAAATGAAAAACCAAGGGAGAATTATTTTAAAGACAATGGCAGCATCAGGATTCAATGTCCATTAGAAGCTGCAGTTTCCACTGCAGTCTCAGTGGTGGTAGCTGTGTTGTCTTCCCAGAACTGGTTCTGCTGAGTGACTTTGACCAAAGTCCCGTTATATAACCTCCCTATAGTTTTGCCTGCTTTTCAACCTGAACCTTGTTCTCTACCTTTCCCAGGGATACTGGAAGATAGCCATTGCATTTTCAATAGTTTGCTTTTCTGCTTAAGAGTCAGTTTCTGTGGTTTGCAAAATAAGAACCCTGGGTGCTACAGACGTACACCAGATGTCTGACAAAGACTTGGAAAATGAGCACACAGCACAGGAGGAAAGTTGATCTAGATAATTAGACAGGGGGATCATTTGACTAGGACTGAAAATTAAAGCTAAGGGAGAAAATACAGACATAGGCAGAGAAAAGAAGGAGGAAGGGAATAGCATCATTTTTGTGGGAGAATGAAGCAGGAACACTTAGCATCTGTGGGAGAAAGGAAACAGCAGTCAGAGAGCGATAGAAAACACATATCCCGAGGGCCTACTATGTGCTGAGTATTTTACATAAGCTAATTCATTTAATATTTACATTAATTGAGTTACATATTGCTATCCTAGATTAGCACATGAGAAACATTCGATGCATAGATATTAAATAACTTTCTGAAAGTCACATAAATAGTAAGTGGTGTGAACAGAATTCAAACTCAGATTTGTCTGATTCCAACATTACACTGCCTCCCTGTCAGAAGCTTTAGAAAAGGACATAGATGCCAAAGATAAGACCTTAGTTTGGGGGTTCTTAACCCTGGCTGCACATTGTAATAACCTAGAGAGATACAGAAACTGCTAATTCCTGGGTCCCACTCCCAAAGTTTCTGTTTTAACTTGTCTGGGGATTGGGGATTGGGACTTTTAAAAGCTTCCCAAGTAGTTCCAGTGTGTAGCCAAGGTTAAGAACCACGATGGTATTTCAGCATAACAGTGAAATGGCTTGAAGAGTGAGTGGGATGTTAGGCTACAGAGGCAGCAAGTGCTGAAGTGGCATATTGACAGGAAACAGTACAGTGAGTGGGAACAGATTTGAGGGATACAAGTCTGATGTGGGTTGAAAAGAGACTTGGAAGTAGACACAGAGAAGGTAAGTATAGACTATTCTCACGGTGAGAGATAGGACTAGCTGGATTTCCTTAGGCCAACTAAGAATTCCTAAGCCTAGCTGGGGAAGGTGACCACACCCAACTTTACAGGGCTTGTAACTCAGCTTACACCTGACCAATCAGGTAGTAAAGAGAACTCACTAAAATACCAATTAGGCTAAAAGCAGGAGATAAAGAAATAGTCAATTATCTATCACCTGAGAGCAAAGGGGAGGGACAATGATCAGGATATAAACCCAGGCATTTGAGCCAGCAGTGGCAACACCCTTTGGGTCCCCTCCTGTCATATGGGAGCTCTATTTTCACTCTATTAAATCTTGCAACTGCATACTCTTCTGGTCCGTGTTTGTTCCGGCTCAAGCTGAGCTTTCGCTCACCGTCCACCACTACTGATCGCCGCTGTCACAGACCCGCAGCTGACTTCCACCCCTCCAGAAAAGATATTTTTGTGTCAGACAGGGCTGAGATATGTGGTGGAAAAGTAGTGAGGGTAACTTGAGGAAAGCAAAAAAGTAGAATTGGGAGAATGTGGGCAAGAAATGGATTAAGGGAGTCAAAACGAAAGAGTAAAATAATGTTCACTTGAGATCACATAAAAAATGTAAGTGTAATAAATCATCAAGGTTACACGGATTTCTCAAAAAATACTTGTAAGTCTTGAGAAGGTGAGAAAATGCATAATGGAGTTGACCTGCAGGAGGAGATCATCCAGGCTGATCAAGTGATGGGTAAGGGAGTGAGGAAATTTGAGGTGCTACTGAGATAACATACAAATGTGCATTTGAAATCAAAGCAACACTATTTACTTTGACATGAAATTTAGTGTATTAAAATTTAATAAGCTTCAATACCTCATACGGCACATAAAATATATGAAATCCAAAATTCATGTTGAAATCCAAATGCGGCCGGGCCTGGTGGCTCAAGCCTATAATCCCAGCACTTTGGGAGGCCGAGTTGGGCGGATCACGAGGTCAGGAGATCGAGACCATCCTGGCTAACACGGTGAAACCCCGTCTCTACTAAAAAATACAAAAAAACTAGCCGGACGAGGTGGCGGGCGCCTGTAGTCCCAGCTACTTGGGAGGCTGAGGCAGGAGAATGGCGTGAACCCGGGAGGCGGAGCTTGCAGTGAGCTGAGATCCGGCCACTGCATTCCAGCCTGGGTGACAGAGCAAGACTCCGTCTCAAAAAAAAAAAAAAAAAAAAAAAATCCAAATACATTCAGTGACAGATAATGATGACTCTAAAAGAGGAAGAAGTTGTGGTTTCAAATCAAAAAATGATTAGAAGTGATTAGACTAGTGACCAGAGGCCTAAATAATTAATTTGGTATTTGATCTTTCTTCCTTTCAGACAGGCCACATTTCAGATACTGGCCAAACATATAGATTACATATAAAATCATTTCATTACAGAATGCTAGTTCTATAGATCATGCCTCTTCTAGTTCAATGAAAAAAAGAACAATTTTTTAAATATTGCTCAAGTTGATGCCTCTGTTCACTTCTCCTAATTCAGATCCCTGAAGGCTCTAACTTCCCAACTGTTTCTCAAACCTCATTCTAGCCGCAGACCACGTCATAGTAAGTTTTATTGGTGGCATAATTTTTTGAGAATGTTCCTCCAGACAATTATGGCATTGAGTTTGGTGCTTTCTGTTCTTTAGAGTGCTCATTTTCGACTCTGAAATTTGGCACAAAAGGTACCCTCTACCTAGAATGTGCTTCCTCCACTCTCATACCTCACTCCTGCCTCTTTTCTTTGGTCTTTTGATGAAACAACTTGTTCACGACTCCATTGAAATATCACTATTCTGGGTAGCCTTTCTCTAGACATATGCTCCCATAATACCCTGATCCTACTTTCTACGCATTCCGTGCATCCCAGTTGTAATTACTTACCCAGAATCTGTCTGCTCTGCTAAACTATAAGATCTGTAAGACAAGGACCATGCCTTCCAGGTCATAAGTATTCAATAAATATTTGTTGAGTATTTGAATGAGGAAGTAATTGTGAGTGGAAAATGGATTGTATGGGGGAGAAACTAAGGCAGGAAACCTCACTTAGGAAGCTATCATGGTCAACAGATAAAGCAGACACCTACATTTCTTTTGTCCTTTACCATTTTCATACATACCAGCCCCCAATGTGCTTTTCCTCCAAACAGCCAGCACCGGCATTTCTGTTGGTCTGAGGGCTTCCAGAACCCTTTTTTTGCCTGTTCCCATGGAGATCAGAAAGGGCCTGTGAATTGACGTCCCTTAGGGGCATTCCTTAGCTAATGACTGACAAGTATAAAACTATAAATACTCCAACTCCCTTTTCTAATTCAAAAACAGACCAAAGTAAACAATAGATTGCTTGGGGATATGTAATTTCCAAACTATAAAGAAAAACAAAGAAATGATTAGGACAAAATTCAGGATAGTAGCTATCTCTCTGAGGAAGAGAAGGAGGAGGATGTGACTAGGGAGGTATATGTAAGGGATTCTATGATACTGCTAACATTCCATTTCTTGAGTTGAGCATATGATGATCATTTTATTGTTTTTTAACTGTATATATGTTAGAAGAAGAAGAAAAAAAAGGAAATGATCCAGTAGGTTGAAAAGGAGACAGCTATAGAAAAAATTTTCATATAGGAGGAGTATTGAGATGGTTGTAGACCAAAAGCAAAGAACAAAAGCCAAGGGAGAGAGGGTATGATGAGGAGGTAAGTCTAAAGAGAAGTAAAGCAGATTGCACTAGCCTTGGGAAAATATTGTGAGATATATGACACAGCAATCCCATTCCTGTGTCCCAACAAAAATTGATACATGTGTTCACCAAAAGATGTATAAGAGGATGCTTATAGTAGAAATGAGGTTCTGATGCATGTGACAACACTGATGAATCTTGTAAATATCCCAAATGAAATAAGCCAGTCACAAAAGGACAAATATTGTATGATTCCACTTATATAAGGTATATAGAGTAGTCAAATTCATAGAGACAGAAAGCATAATAGAGGTTACCAGGGGCTGGGATAAGGAGGAAATGCAGAGTTATTTTTTAAGGGTTACAGAGACTTTCTGTTTGGGTTGATGAAAAATTTCTGGAAATGAATAGCTGTGATGGTTGTACAACATTGTGAGGGTGCTTAACGTTGCTGAATTGTACACTTAAAATGGTTAAAATGATAAATTTTGTTATGTATAATTTACCACAATTTAAAAATTAACTTTAAAAAAGTATGCTTGTAGTCACACTAGACTTAATATCCCCAACTTGAAACAATTCTAATGTCCATTATCAGTGTAGTGGATAAATATTTTGTAATACATTCACACAGTAGAATACTATATGGCTTTGAAAGTGAGCAAATTAAAACTACACACAGCAGCATGGATATATCTCACTAACATAAGTTTGAGTGAAAGAAGTCAGAGGCAAGAGGACATACTGTATGGCTCCACCTACATAAATTTTCCAAATAGGTAAAACTAATCTTTGATAGGTGAGGGGAAGGGTGCAACTGGAAGGGAACGTGGGAGGAGGGCTTCTGTGGTGCAGGTAATGGGTGGGTGTTTCCCTTGTCATCCCTTCTCCTGGATAAATCTTCTAAATATTTTAAAGGACTATTTATATGAGATGCTCTTAATATCTTTCACAGTCATGAATCTTGCAAAGACAAGGATCACATCCACCTTGTCCACTACACAGCCAACAGGTAGTTGTTATATATGCCCATCATCTAGCAAAGTGACTGGCACAGAGAAATTACATACTGAATATATGTTGAATGAATTAAATAAGGAAAGAAAGTAATTTGATGTTATCATTTATGATTAGTGGAAGTTCTGGTGATAAGAAATAGAATAGATATTAATAAAAGCAGGCTCTGAGAAAAAGTCTTATACTTACCCACTCCCTCTACCACTCTACCATACCAGAATGCCACAAAAGAGCTCTCCACATTTCTCCTTTGCTAAGATGGAGTTTTGGAGAAGAGAGGAAGGAGAGCGATTTTTTCATCTTCTTCATTGTTATCAACATCTTATCAAGGACTTACTATTTTCCAGACTTCATTCCAAGTGCATTAAGTAGATTATTTCATTTAATCCTCACAAAAATTCTTTGAGGCAGGTTCTATTAGCATTCTCCCTGTATACATGAGGAAATTGGGACTTGTAGAAGGTTGATAACAAAGCTACCATCACAGTGATAGTAAAAATGAAAATGGGGATTCCACACTGGGTTTGAATCTTTGCTTTTAACTCAGAACCATGCTTTTAAACTTTCCATTTATAATCGACTAGAAGGCAGACACCTCAGTGTAGTTCCTCTACTCTTGGAGGACTGGCTCAGGTCTATATTAGTTTGCTAGGGCTACCATAACGAAGTACCACAGTCTGGGTGGCTTAAATAGAAATTTATTATTTTTACAATTCTGGAGGCTAGAAATCTGAGATCAAGGTGTTAGCAGGGTTGGTTTCTTCTAAAGACTCTCTCCTTGGCATATAGATGGCCATCTTCTTCCAGTATCTTCGGATGGTCTTCCCTTTGTGTATGCCTGTGTCCACATTTCCTTGTCTCATAAGGACACCAGACATACTGGGTCAGGACCCACCCATATGGCCTCATTTTACCTTAATTACCTCTTTAAAGGTCCTGTCTCCAAATACAGTCACGTTCTGTGGTACTGGGGGTTAGAATTTCAACATATAAACTTTGGGGGGACCCAATTCAGCCCATTAACAGGAGCTTTTATTACCTGCACCAAGCAACTAGAAATTTGAGATCACATCTGTACTGACCAGCAAGGATCTGTGGATAAAATTCAAGGGTTTTGTGAACATAAATGAGAGGAAGTTACATCTTGATTTTCACAAACATTTAAATAAAGTTTAGTATTTCCTTTAAACATGAAGGCCAGCAAAAAACTATACTAGCTGTATCTGTGACTTCATCATCAACAGAAGTCACAGATATTTTCATATCACATTACAACTGTTGCAGACATCTCAGTGTTTATACTCATCATTACACTGAAATTATGACAGATTACAGATCCACTATTGGATCTGGATTTTTAACACATTAATAAATAAACACCATCTCACTATATCACGAAGCCATTTCATAATTATTTTGATAATTCAATATAATTGGTTTCCTTTGCAATCCTAAATAATTTATTTTACACATTTAAAAACATTATTCTGAGAAAGGGGTTTATAGACTTCATCATATGTCAAAGGGGCTCATGGTACAAAAAGATGTTTTTGAACCCCTGTCTGATGGATCTGACCACAGATGGCAGTGCAATCAGAGATGAAAATAAGCCAAGTCATACAAGGCAAGATAAGTAACCCATCATGTTGGGTTTAAAGTGTTTAATGCAATGTCTAATTTATTCATAATTTGAGATAAGGGGTCCTCACCGTGTATATTGTGCCTTTCAAAATACTAAACACTAAGATCCATTTTATTTTATGTCAGCTCAGGTTTCAATTGTGCCTTCTCTTTCAGGTCCTCAACTTGGGCTCTGCCTTCTCTCTGCCCACTTTGCCCTTAAAGTCCCTGGGTTCTGATTCGGTGCTTTGGATTCATCAGCTAAGTAGTATCCTTGGGGAAGACAATGACCCAGGATTTTTCTGAAGAAAAAGATTATCTGTTATCTGAGAGAGGGAAGGTACTGAGAGTAATGTGTGTGGAGGCCTCTTGGTAGACATGACATTACCTGTTTCACAGTACCTTGAAATTTTTTACCATCACCTATCCCAGAACCCCAACAGCTATTTTTAAGCTTTTAGTGTCCTGCTATCTGTGGAGCAGCAGTGGATCTGGGTTTTGTGGGACTCTGAAGCCTATACACTCTGGGGGCTCTCTTTAAGAAAAAGGTTACAAAATTACAAACACAAAATTAGGCATGGTACCTTGGAAGGGACCAATGCAATTGGTGTCCCTGAAGCTTAAGTTATTTTCGCTTCTTAGTACACCTGCCTTTGTAATAGGGATTGTGGTATAACAGAATAACAGAAGGAGCATAATATTTGGAGTTAGGTTTCAAGCCTTAATCTATCACTTGCCAGCCTAGAATACTTACATGGTCAGAGAAGCTGGAGATAATGAAGGGCCCCAGCAACTTGGGAGAATAGTAACCCAAGTATCTCCACAAAAACACCATCCTTAGAAAGTTATTCGGAGAATCTACTATGACAATTGATGTGAAGGGGCTTAATAAACTAAAGGTACCAATAAATATGTTAATTGTGGTTTTATTACACTCTAAGAAGTCTTTTTACAGAGATGTTTCTCTTTGCAGCTCTTTGGCCACCAGGCGAACCTCAGATGAAGGAAGACTGCAGTAGAAGTGATGAGCAATGTCTTTTCTGCATGGCTGGACCAAGATTAGAGTCAAAGTCACTGTATTTTCTACTCTTTTCTTCTTGATTTGGATCCAGAATTGTCTCTATACTAGCTAGATTTTAATTAAAAGGAAGTGGAATAGTAAGATATAAATTTCCACCTATAAAATTAGCATATAGGTGGGAGTATTACAGTTTTCATGAAAAGCAATTTGAGAGACTATTAAGAACTTAAAAGATGAACACAGATACCTATCCTAAGGAAATAATTAGAGAGACCAATGAATATATTGGCAGGGCTATTTATCATTCTGAATAATTGGAAACCTAAATGTACAATGTCCAATATTAGATGAATGAATAAATAAATTATAGCATACTAATATAATTACAGTATATTCAGGTAATGAGGTAATATGAATTCATTAAAATAATACTTTAAAATATTCCTTTAAATGAATATATTTATAATATGATGTTATTTAAAAATGATGTGTAAAGTAAAACGTCTAGGTTGAAAGAAAATATGGTAAAAGGTTAATACTAGATATCTGTAGGTATCAGCATTAAGTAATTGCTACTTCGTTTCTTATTCTTTTGTGTATTTTTAAATTTTTCACAATAGATATATAATTATTATAAAAACATTAATTTTAAAGAATGAAATAACTCAATCTGAAAATGTAGATTCCTATTGCACATAAGAAGCTTGGTTTCAGATGCACTTCATTATTAGTATTGGTTAACAAGAATAAGACTTTCCTGGCAAGTTCCTAGGATCAGGTTTGCTAGAATTTTAAAAAGTTCTCTGTCTGAGGACAGTAGATGGGAACAGCTTAGTTTTATAAAGTGGTAAAAGAATGGGCAAATAGAGTCTGATTCTACTATCCTGTCTACTTTTAAAATTGTGTGCTATTTGTGTTAACTGCTTGTGTTTGGTTGACAGATCAAGGGGCACCCTGCAGATCCTCAGATAGCAAGAACTTAGATGGTAATTTTCAGTCCACAACAGATGGTAACTGCTGGCACATAAGGTCACTCAAAATCATAGTTGCTTTATCTCCATAGAGCTATGAAGAGAGGAAAGAAGTTACAAACTTGCCATAAGATAGTGCATTTGGTTCATTCCAGAAAGCTCCTATTAGTATGTTCAATGGGCAAAGCACATACAAGTGTAGACTTTCAACCAAATTGCTCACAAAAGATCATCAGGATCGAGGTTAGAGAATGATAGCCAGGCCAAAAGTAAAGAAAAACAGTGAATTGGGGGTTTCCATATAGGTATAATACCATGAGGCCCTAATGATACAAAATGTGTATTAGCAAAATTACACTTTATTGTTTTGCTACTTAGTAATTTTGGACCTTACATGATTCAGGATGCAATTTCAGTGAAATAAAAAGTTTAAAACATTGGTGGTATAAGACTCAAAGTGTTCAAATTTGTCACTGCAAATTGCTTTAGAGATGAATTTTTCCTTTTAAGATTAAGATGGTGCCAACTTGTATAGGAAAAAAGAAAGAGTATTTCAGTAGTGGGGTTAAAGTATAAAAAATGTTTTTCAGATCTTAATAAGGTTATTAAGTCTACAAATAGGATACTTTTAAATGAGTAAAAAGTGATAAAGTCATAGAATGTGAATTAAATTTAGAATACATGAAACTCACTGGGTTCTGAGGATCATGGCTCATTTTTTCCTGCTTCATATGAATTTAATAAAGACCTTTGAAATTTTCATACCTCCTTTATAAGTCTTCAAAAATATGTTTAATTATGTAAGGGTAATACCATCTTAGTCATATAATTAAGAAAATAAGAATAGCAAGCAACATAGAATTGAGAAAAAACAAGAGTAACACAAAAAATCATTTAAAAGTTTATATAGATGCTTTAATTTAGGAATAATCCAGTAAAAGTAATCATTTTGCCTTATAAATTTGAAGAATGAATTATTAAAGAAAAACAGGCAACTATATAGAATTAAGAAATGGAGCAAACCAGACTGTTCCTAGTTTTAAGGCAACTGTACAGAATATTTTGGCTGTGGATATACTTTTAGGACTGTACTCCACAGAGAATTTGAAAGTTGAAACTTCCAAACTATATGGACCACTTCCTTGAAGAAATCAATTGTAAAGCACTTGTAGACTTGGCTTGGGCTTTCTCGATTGCTCAAGCAATTTATGTGACATTAGCTTTGAGTGTAACACCAATGCAGAGGCTGGGATGCGTACCTATACTATAAGTGAAAGTAAGGAGATGAAGAACATATATATATATACACACACACATATATTTCCTTTCAAGTATCAATTAAATACAATAAACATTTGTGTGATGGTTAATTTTATGTGTCAACTTGACTGAGCTAATGGACACCCAGATAGCTGGTGAAACATTATTTCTGGGTATGTCTGTGTTTCTGAAAGAGATTAGCATTTGAATCAGTAGAATGAGTAAATAAAATCTGCTCTCACTAATATGGGTGGGCATTACTTAATCCATTAATGACCCAAATAAAACAAAAAGGCAGAAGAAGCGCAAATTCTCTTTCTCTCTCCTTAAGCTACAATGTCCGTCTTCTCCTGACTGGTTCTCAGACCTTTGACCTTAGACTGGGTTACACCATCAGCTCCCTTGCTTTTCAGGCCTTTGGTCACAAATGAATTACCTAGTTTTCCTTGTTCTCCAACTTTAAAACAGCAGATTGTGAGACTTCTTGTCCTCCATAATCACATGAGCCAATTGCCATAATAAATCTCCTTCTATCTATCTATCTATCTATCTATCTATCTATCTATCTATCTATCTATCTATCTATCTATCTATCTACCTATATCTGATTGGTTCTGTTTCTCTGGAGAACTCAGACTAATAGAATTTGTTTGGGTGTCTACTATGTACCAAACACTGGAAGACCATAAGAATAAGACAGAGTTTCTATCCAAGTTTCTCATAGCTCATGCCTGCCTCAGCCCCAACCCAGTTGTATAAACAAAATAATGTCTTGTTTTGTTAATCATTGCCTTACTTCTTAATCCTCAACTTAATATGACATATAACTCAAATCCCTGTTCACAGATGATCAGACCACAGATGGATACCTGACCCAGGCTGGGCCAACCAGCCAAATTCTCTGTTGAGCATGGGAATTGAGACTCTGAGTGCTGATCCAATTAGGGATGGTAGGCACATGAACAGAAAGGACATGTAAAATCATAACTAGAGTCAGCATCTTGGTAACTAAGTCATAATCACATTCAAGCTGGTGTTCAAGTACAGCCATGAAGCATGAATTTGTAGAGAAAGCCATTCTATAGACAGAAGCAGGAAAATGGAGTAGCTGTCCACAGGAAAAACAGATACAAATCCTGGGGCCCCAGAAGAGATAAATGGAGTGGTCTGGTCCATGTTTTTCAGGTTCCAGTTTCCATAGGACTCAGCTCCTCTTGGTCTCCCATCCTTGAAGAGTTGGTGAGAGGCATGCTGTGTCCTTTCAGAAAACACCATATTTGCTTGAGTCAGTTTGAATAAGTTTCTAATTCTTGGATTCAATGAGCCTTGGATAGTCTTCTAGGGCTAGGGCAGTTTTGAATGCCCACAAACCCTTTTGAGGATTCAGACGTATTGGACCACTCTGGAATGGAATGCCTAGTGTTCCTTCAACAAAATAACTCAGAGTATGGTGGTAAAAAGGGGTCTTGAATTTTAAAAAGCAAAATAAAGCAAGAAAAAAATCACTCTACAACAATTAAGTTTGAATTCCTCTGCCTGACTTACCGAGCCCTTCAGAATTAAGCCCGAAATTAATGACTTGACATTGCTTCCCACCAAGATATCCTGACTTCTCTAATCAGTCTGTTCACGAGAACATCTATGCCCATGTATCTATGGATTCTTACTCACTTTTCTTCTACCACCTTCTTTTTTCCACATTTTTCAAGAACAAGTTCAAACCCTACTTTTGATCATTCTGAACAACCTATTTCTCAGAAATTCCAATAGTGGTGGTAAGGAAAATTATAATAACAATAACAATAATAATAACAGCCAGCCCTTACTGAACATACACTATGTTTGAGACACTGTTTTAAGCACTACACACATATTATTTAATTTATAATAACTTTGTGCAACTGGTACAATTATTATAACTATTTTATATATAAGGAAACTGAGGCAGAAAAGGTGAAGTAATTTCCCCACTAAGTAGTTAAGAAGTACTGAAAGCCACACACATTAGATTATATATACAGTCATCTTTACATACATTGTCCCCCTTAATCCTTACAACAGCACTATCAAGTAGATATTGTTATCCTCATTATGAATATGACAAAACTGAAGCTCAGAGAAGTTAAAGATACTTTTCAAGGTTACACAGAAAGTATGCAGCACATTAAGATTAAAACCTAAATTCTATGCCTGTAATGTCTTGATTCGAAAGCGCTAGACTACAGTAAGGCCCTGAGGATCAGGAACACATCTTATCCTTTGGACACAGTGCCCAGGAAAGAATTAAATAGACGGAAACTAAGTTGTTCCAAAAACATTTGTTCTAATAAGGGTCCTAAAAAGAAAGACTGGAATAAGTTAGCCAAAAAGATAACTTATTATTTTTTGCTTATGATGAAAATGAAAAGTATGCCTTCCTCTAAAACCATAAAGCTCCTAAAAGTTAATTTGCTTTGTGTTAATATTTTGATGCATCTCTACATTTTTAAATCTAACTTCAAATTATTATTACATCAGTCATTCTGTCTCTGGTAAAATGAGGAAGGATAACAGTCCCCAGGGTTGCTTTTTCTTGAAAGCTTTTTAGCTTGATATTTTGCTGTTTGTCTCTTGGCTTATTTCAGCCAGGATAGAAGAAGAGGAATGATTATTGTATGGGTGTATTTTTGCCTCATTTCCTTTGCAGCTGAACTATATTTCACCAACCTGTCAAGGGTTGAGAAACCCCAGCTTAGAAAAGTAAGTAAACACAACCAATTTTCAATAGAAAGGAAACAGATCAAGTTACACGTGACATTCAAGGAGCCCAAGGGAATCAAGTCTCCACCAAGTAGAACAAACTGGAGCCTAGTTCTTTCTGCAGCTCTTCGAAAGGAAAGTTTGGGGATACAGTTTTCCAAATCTTTTGTCCTATTGATGAATGATGGGGAATCCATTATTGATATCAAGGAATTAGTGGAAACGAGAAAGAAGTATTACTCTCAGACTTGGAAGAGAACTTGGCCTCGTCAGTCATTTATGTTTAAATATCTTCCACAACATTCCCACCAACTGGTCATTGCCTATGCTTAAAAGCATTCCAGAGAATGTTTGAATTCCAAAGTTGACTCATTCCAGCCCTGGGCGGCTCTCATCACATCAGAGTGAAATATTTCTTCCTCCTCAGTTTCTCCATAGTAGTAAATTATTACTCTAAGATTAACGTTACAGGATTTTATCGTTATATTTATTATTGTTTTATACTTATGTAAAATAGTATCTTAGAGTGTATCTACTAACAAGATATTTGACAAGTATCTCCCACACATATAAAATTATGATAATAGGTACTGTTTATTGAACCATTAAGATAAGAGTTAATGAACGTTAGTTATTTTATTATTATTGAGCACTTAGGGGATCCATGAGGCATAGTGCTAAGCCTTATATTACACATTACACATTATAGATACTGACTCATAAAATTCTCACAATCATATTATGAGGTAGATGTTATAATCTCTGTATTGCCGAAGACTGAAACTCAAAGAATTTCAATGTCTTGCTCAGAGTCACATAGCTAAATGGTAAAGCCAGGTTTCTTTAGATCCTAAGTCAGTGCTTCAACAAACTAATCTGTATCACGTCCCAAATAAGACCCTAGGTCACTCTACATAAACATTTCTGTTTATTGCATTAAATAGGTCCATTCACAAAACTTTACACAGCATTGGATAGATTAGCTGTGTGTGTTAGCTTGTGTATATATGTCTGTTTAACAGTAGCTAAATATTTTAAAAGAATAAAACTCTAATTTCACAGAAGCAGATATCTCATCAATGCTGCTAAAAAATCACTAAAGAAGAGTGGCTTCAGTTAATGCCATATTGGCAAGACAAAAAAAATGTCACAAATTTTATGGTTTTAGTGAGTATTCTTTGTTTCAGATCAAATACACCCTGAATCATTCTTTTCCACTTTCCCTTTGCCACAAGCCAGATAAACATTGACCTGATATGAAGTAAACCCAATATATCCATCCAGAGTGGCATGTACCCTCTGTGTTACAGAGAATAGAATCTAAAGATAAAAAAAGAAAAAGCTCATGTTCCATCTGATATCATACAAACATACTTTGAACTTTTGTGCTAGATTTTGAAACCCTGTTAAATATGTAGCGGATCTTTTGGATATTGCTTCAGGTATTCTTCTAGCCTCTGTTATCATAAGCTTGTCTCTACAAGAATCATGTATTTTTATGCCAATTTCACAAATCTATACTCAGTGTCTTAAGTCAATTTTTAAAAATGTAATTGCTTATTATGCTACTATGCCGGACCTTATCTATAAAGCTTGTTTGATTGTCTGCTGTGATTGTTTGCTTGCTGGAAACCTTACAAATTAAGGCAATTTCTTGGCAATGAAATTTCTCCCCAAGAATCTTGTAGACACAAGAACATTATCTTACTTGTATAGAGATTAAGGAAAATCCTGCTGATTGTCTCTTTAGAACTAAGGATGAAATACAATATCCAAAAGTATGATTCTATCTTTATTGTCTGCTGTTTTAGTCATACCTTACATTTATAAGAAATCTTGGATTAGAAAGTTACTGCTAAAGAACTTCACACTTATGAGAATGGCTGTAATTTAAAAAATGGAAAATAACAAGTGTTGAAAGGGTTGTGAAAAATTTGAAACCCTCACCCACTGCTGATGGAGATGTAAAATGCTGCATCTACTATGCAAAGCAGTTTGGCAGTTCCTCAAAAAGCTAATCATATGACCTAGCAATTCCACTCCTAGATACATACCAAAGGAATTGAAAGTAGGGTCTCAAAGAGATATTTGTGCACCCATGTTCATAGCAACACTATTTATAATAGCCAAAAGGTGGGAACAACCCAAGTGTCTGTTAACAGATAAATGAATAAACAAGATGTGGTATATTCATACAATGAAATATTATTCAACCATAAAAGTGAATGAAGTTCTGATTCATGCTACAACATGGATGAACCCTGAAAACATTTTTTTAACCTATGAAAACTTTAAATTTATTTATTTAGTTATTTAAGTTATTATGGATACACAATAGTTTTACGTAATTATGGGGCACATATGATTTTTGATACAAGCATGTAATGTGTAATGAGCACATCAGGATAACTGGAGTATCCATCACTTCCAGTATTTATCATTTCTTTGTGTTAGGAACATTCCAGTTCCACTCTTTTCATTATTTTGAAATAAACAATACATTATTGTTAACTATAGTCACCTCATTGTGCTACCATTCACAAGACCTTATTCCTCCTATCTAACCGTACTTTTGTACTTGGAAAATATTAAGTGAAATAAGCCAGATACAAGAGAACAAACACTATGATTCCACTTGTATGAATTAAGTACCTAGAACGTGCAAATTTATAGACAGAAAGTAGGTTAAATGTTAACAGGGGCTGGAGAAAGGAGGGAATGGGAAGTTATTGTGTAATGGTTACATAATTTATTTGAGGTGATAAAAATGCTTTTGGAAATAGTGGTAAAGGTTGTACAACATTGTATATATAATTAATACAACTGAATTGGACACATAAATGGTTTAAATATCAAATTTTATGTTATATATGTATATATTACCAAAATTTAACGTTATTAATAATGTAATATGCTCCAAACCATTGAATGGTTAATTGTATGGTATGTGAATGACATCTTAATAAAACTGTTAAAAAGGAAAAAAGAAAGTTGCTGCTGAATTAGCAGTGATATCTGTGATCATGATGATGATGATGATAATTCTAACAAGAGACTTGGCAAATTCTGCCATTTGCCAAGTATCATGCTAGGAGTTTTACAGGACTTTACCTCACAATAGTTGCTTAAGTTAAATATAGAAGTATTGTCTCATTTTTCACGTGGAGTACAGGAAACTCAGGTAGCTCCTATAAGTTGCTTAGGGTTACAAAGTTAATAAGCAGCAAAACTGGTATAAAAATTCAAGTTTGTCTGAATCAAAAACCCTTTCTAAAACTCTCTCACCAGGCCTATAACCCTTAAAAATGGAAGCATTTGCTGAACCAGTTATCTCTACTCTGAGTTGAAGTGAACACCTTTACCTCATAAAGCTACTGTGAGGATTAAGGGCAATAATGTCTGTAAAACATTTGGAGGAGCACTGGGCATAGCGTCAACACTCAACGTGGTGTTTCTTATTGTTTTGTGTGCAGGATGGAAAGGAGACTTTGGTAACATGGTGTAAAGAGGCTTTAGGGAGGTAATGCACAGAAATTAGAAGATGAGATAAGGTCAAATTAGCAAAAGAAAACTGTGTTTGTCATTCTAAAGAAATGTTCTGTTCTAAAGAAAAAAAGTTAAAGCCCTTCTCCAGGGATACACAGGACTGAAAGAATCTGAAGTTATTTATTCCTGAAAATGGAACCGAAAATATGGTGAAAGGTAGGTAGGCAGGAAAAACTGAGGGGACTTAGAAGAGAAGAAAATGAGCAGAAGCCACGGAAATAAAGGTATTTTTATGTGGACCCTATGGACTTCATGGGAACAGTTCGAGATTCTATTTGAGCCTCTAGGCTCAGAGTATATTGAAGATAATTTTATAACTTTCAGTCTCTCTCTCTTTGTCTCTACTTACTGATCCAGGTACTTTACATGGTATCTATTGACTTTTCACTATGCAGGATAAGAAATTTAGCTTCCACTACTCTTGTCTCCACCACCTTCCTCCATTTCCCAGCCCTCTGTCACCTATGCCATTACTATAATTAAGTTTACTAGGAAATGATTCTGGCAACCAAATGCCAATAAACATACCTATACTGTTATGATTAATGTAAATCTTATTTCTCTGTGACTCAATGAGCACAACTGTACAACAGAGAAAAACTTCGACATACATGTCACAAATTCTTTGGCACTAAAATCCTGTGCTACTGCTCCAATTGCCAAAATTGAATTGGTTCTCTTTACTTATACTATATCAATTGCAGAAAACCAAATCATGCCTTAGTTTGCTCATATTTGAGGTATGACTTTCTTGTACATAATTTTTCCCATAGCCTTTTTTTCCTTAAGATTAAAAAATATATACCTTCATCACCATGTAGCTAGGATCATACAGCTTTTTAAGCGTACTACTACTTGCTGGGTCTGCTGTACCCTGTATCCGGGGGGTTTCTTTATGGTATAACCTTATGTTTTTCCACTGCGTCCTTGAAACCCCCTCTTCCCAACTTCATGTTACTTCACAATAAACTTAAATATTTCCAGGATAATGAAAAATCATCTGAACTTGGCAGATTTAAACTTATCTTTTCTTGCCTTCAAAAATGATTATTTTTTTTTAAATTTATTTTTTATTATTATTATACTTTAAGTTCTAGGGTACATGTGCATAACGTGCAGGTTTGTTACATATGTATACTTGTGCCATGTTGGTGTGCTGCACCCATCAACTCGTCAGCACCCATCAATTCGTCATTTACATCAGGTATAACTCCCAATGCAATCCCTCCCCCCTCCGACAGACCGGATTAAGAAAATGTGGCACATATACACCATGGAATACTATGCAGCCATAAAAAAGGATGAGTTTGTGTCCTTTGTAGGGACATGGATGCAGCTGGAAACCATCATTCAAAAATGATTATTTTAAGTGAGTTTAGAATTCTAGGTTCAAAATAATTATCCAGGATTACATCAAAATTAAAAACTTCTATGCTTCAAACGATACAATCAACAAAGTAGAAAAGACAACCTACAAAATGGGTGAAAATATTTGCAGCTCATATATCTGGTATGGAGGTAATATCCAGAATATATAAAGAACTCCTAACAATACAACAACAACAACAAAAATAACCTGATTAAAAATGAGGAAAGGACTTGAATAGATACTTCATCAAAAAAGATACACAAATAGTAATATGAAAATATGTTCAATACCACTAATCATTAGGGAAATGTAAATTAAAACCACAATGACATATCACATCATATCTATTAGGATGTTTACTAACACAAAACAGAAAATAACAAGTGTTGGTGAGGATATACAGAGGTCAAAGCCTTTACACACTGTTGGTGGGAATGTAAATGGATTTAATTGCACACTGTTGGTGGGAATGTAAATGGATTTAATTGTTATGCAAAATGGTACAGTAATTCCTCAAAAATTAAAAATGGAACTAACATATGATTCAGCAACTTCACTTCTGGATATATATTCAATAGAATTGAAAGCAGAGTCTCAAAGAAATATTTGTACACACATATCCATAGTTAAACTGTTTACAATAGCCAAAAGGTAGAAGCAATCCAGGTGTCCTTGGATGGATGAATGAATAAACAAAATGTGATATATACATGCCATGGAATATTATTCACCCTTAAAAAAGGATGAGAATTCTGACACATGCTACAGTATGGATGAACCTTAAGAACATTATGGTAAATGAAATAAGCAGACATAAGAGGACAAATACTGTAAGATTCCACTTACATGAGGTACCAAAGTAGTCAAATTCATAGTGACAGAAAGGAGAATGATTTTCATGGACTGGGGAGGGAAGAGCGGGGAGGAATGGGAAGTTGTTGTTTAATGGCTTCAACATTTCAATATTCCAAGATGAAAAGAGTTCTGGAGATTGAGTGCACAACAATGTTACTATAACTAACAAAAGTGAACTGTACACTTGAAAATGGTTAAGATGCTAAATTTTATGTTATGTGTAATTTACCACAATTAAAAATAAAAGTGCTAAAAATATTTTTCATTAGAAATCAGAAGACATTGCTCCATATTGCCTCCTAAAAACTGAAACAATTTTATTGTGATTCTTTTGTAGGTAACATGGATTTTCCTCACTAAAACAATGTACGTTATTTTATTTATCTTCAACATTCTGAAATTTCATAAGAATATGTCTAATTTATCTTGCTAGACACTAGAGTGAAGTCCTTTCAATCTGAACTTTCCAGTTTTTCATCAGCTCCAGGAAATACTCTTTTTAAACATAATTTTATCCCCTTCATTACTGCTGTCTTACTTCTAGGAATTTAGCACGGATCAATCTTCTTAATCTTACCTTTTTATCATATTTTTATGTTCTTGTCTTTCTCCTCTGTTACAAAAGATTTCTTTGATTATTTATTCCAATCTTTTCATGCATGCTATATTTTTGGCAATAATATTTAAACTTGTAGGCTGCTCTTATGTGTTGCTTCTTTTCATAGCAGGTGAATTTTTTGTGTGTGTGGATATCTCTTCCCAAATCTCTCTGAAGATATTAATTAGATTTGTTTAAATTTCTCTTCCCTAAATTATCTGACTTCTCTGGAGACTTATGTGTTTTGTTTATTCACTTTTGTGCTGTTGGCTTTTCTCAAATAATTGCAATATACCTGCCATACTTCATCATCAGAGTGTGTAGATCAAAATCTATATTTCAAAATCCATCAGATAATCTTTGGAGTTGACTTCCAGCCAACACTGTATAGACGATAATTGTATTTTATTCTTAAACAGCATTTCCATTTTCTTGTTATTCATTTGTGCTTGAATTATTGTTACAGTTGTTGTTGTTACTTCTTCACAGAAATCTTTATGATATTTGGCAATTTCGTGAGGGCCACCTTTATTATAATTAGGTAGTATAATGGAGATTATAATTAGAGTGTATTTAAGGTTCACAGTGTCCTAATATTCTGAAAATGAATAGACAAATAAAAGCCTGTCTTAGCTTGGGTTTCCCCAGACTCTGAGCTGAGTATTTGAGTACAAGTGGTTAATTGAGAAGTAACTCAGGATGTTCCCGTAGGGAAGAGGGAAAATATGAAAGGGAAGAAAGCCAAGAAAGGGTACATTATTGAGCAGTTTACAACTGTGGGTGACTAGGACATAATCCTGATGGGGAATTCTGGGAGACCATGTAGATTATCCTTCAAAATTATATACTATGTACTATATAGTATAGTACCTGCCCACTAATACAGTAGTCCTCCTTATCTGTGGTTTCAGTTTCTGTAGTTTTAGTTATCCACAGTAAACTGCAGTTTGAAAATGTTCAATGGAAAATTCTAGAAATAAACAATTCATAAGTTTTAAATTGCATGCCATACTGAGTAGAGTGATGAAATCTCACACTATGCTACTCCATCCCATCTGGGACAGTGTATCCCTTTGTCCAGTGTATCTACTCTGTATATATCACTTACTAGCTGTCTCAGTCATCAGATCAACTGCCTTGGTATCGCAGTGCTTGTGTTCAAGAACCCTTATTTTACTTAATAATACAATAATACTTTACTGATAATTACCTAATTATTAGTTATTGTTAATCTCTTACTGTGCCTAATTTTTAAGTTAAACTTTATTGTAGGTATGTATAGGAAAAACATAGTATTTATAGGGTTTGTTACCATCTGTGTTTCAGGTACCACTGGGGAGTCTTGAAATGTATCCCTGTGGATAAGCAGGGACTACTCTACCCTAGTTGTCATTTCTCCTCCATTTTTTGATGCCAAAGTGTTCCTTCACTTTCTTACAAACTCAGTTATGGCTCTAAAAGAATATCTGTCATAGTTTATCCAGAATTTCTAACTGTATTGTTGTAGAAGAGTTTTCAGATTATTTAATGTACCATATAGGCTCTTTTCCCCAAAATATAAACATTAGGATTAAAGGAAGACAAAAATCAACAAATATACATCATAAGATATGAATGTCTTAGAAAAATACCTGGCACACTCTAAGAGCTTGTTAAATGTTAGCTATTGCTAGTACCGAGATCCTAGTAATAGAAACTGTAGACACAGAAGCAGAAGCATAGGTAAAAGTATCACTGGAAGAAAAGAGAGAAAGAAAGATTGATAGGGCTGCCCTTAATGCTTCTGAGGAAGTAAAATAAGACTGTTTGTCCCAGTAATCGTCTGTTTTTATTGCTTCTGCCAAAGTTCCATTCTCTACACAACGTGTCTCTGTTTACATCTTTAAAGCTCACTGTGGGATAGGAATAATTCTCAGATTGCTTAAGTTTCAGCAGCAATGAGAAAGGGTCACCATATATCAAATTAAAACCAGTTTTGGAGTTGCCTGGTTGGGGATGATCAAGGAGAGGAGGCCTCTAATTATTGGAATACCTGAAGAAAGATTTTGGGAAGAATCAAAGCCATTGAATGAAGACTTACTTAAGTGTCTGCAGTGTGTTGTGGATTAAAACCCCTCTCCTATAAATTCCCTTTGCAATCCTTGATACAACTTTCATTACTCATTTATCATTTTATGTGAACTGAGTTTCAGTTTGGAGAAGTTCAAAAATACCTGCTAAGGGACAGCTGGTTACCTGCATAACAATAGCAATGCTCCTCCTCCTTGGAGGTGGAAGCAGTGAGAGATTCCACGAGCTGCCCCTCCAAACTGAGGAATCAAGCAGAGGAAAGAAGGACATTCTAGGGAGAAGCAGCAGCATGAACATCTTCCTGGAACTGGAAGCAGATCAGTGACAGTGGATCACAGGCTACAGGGCAGCAGTGAGCCAAGAGGTGGGACCGAAAGAGAAGTCAGAAAACAGATCATGAAGAATATTTACTGATGGGCCAAGGGCATAGAATTTTTAATGTAGAGGATGGGGATCATTGAATGGTTTTCAAACCTGGAATTTATTGCCATTTAATATTGTGGAAAGGTAATTATTGACACAGTTTGAGATAATGCTTTGAAGAAAAGCAAGGTCAAAGGCAGAACAGGAAACGGATTCAGGAGCTATTGTAGAGCTTCAGTCTAAGGAGAGTGAGAACCTAGACAAAGGAAGGAGCAGCTGGACTGAAGGTGGTGGGAAAAATCTGTGAGCTATCTATAAGACAGAATTGACTAACTTGGGAATATCAGTTAGGTAAACCAAGCTGCAGTGAAAATAGACCCAAATATATATCATGGTTCAAACAATATAGAAGTCTATTTCTTGTATACATAGTTGCTCAAGGAAGATGTTCTTTGTCAGCTGGATGCTTTCCTCTGTTTGATGATTCCGGAATCTGGGCTCCTTCCGTCTTCTGGTTCCACTATCCGTTAGAACTTCATGATAGTCCCCAGAGGGAGAAAGAGAGTATGGAGGGGGCATATCATCATTTTACAACCCTTGGCCAGGAAATGGCTTATAAAACTTCCACACATATTTCATTCACTAGTACTTACTACCATGGCCACATCTTACTGCAAGGGGCTGGAAAATGTAGTATATTTCTAGGTCCAGAAAGAAAGAGAAATGGATTTGGTAAACAGTTATAAGTCTTGACAAAATATCCCTTGGCACAAGGGAAAGAAAGGATCGCATAATAATTCCCAATATCCATATTTGTTAACTGGATGAATAGCAGTAGATTAGGGAGTATAGGTTTTGTTGAAGGGAGATGGGGTAAGGAGTTTAGTTTGAGACATGTAGAGTTAGAGATGCCTAGCAATACCTGCGGAGGTATCCGCTATATCTGTCCTATGCATATCCTTAAGGATTAGAGATATATAACATTGGTCATTATGCGAATTTACTAGCAGGTCTTATATAAGCTTTTGATGTGTGCCAAATATGTAGAGGATTTACTTGAATTAAATCTTTGAAAACTTTTCTATTGAATCCTTTATTGGTCTATACTCACAGGCAAGGCATAGATGGGGAAACACAACTAAATATTATTCCAAAGTAGAAAGCAAATTAATTTCCCATGAAAGCAAAATGGCATGTTCCATGGAGATCTGATTATTACACAGTGCACAGCCATCCACAATCAAAAGAAAACAGATTGGGAGCATTATCCTGGTGTAGCTGTGCTTGATTTCAAATTATGGAGGACTAGCAGAAGTGGGGTTCTATGCTTGTTTATTTTTCATAGGTCTCCTTTAAGAATGTCCCTCTGCACCTGAGGGAGGTGGAAAGGACTGATTGGAGTATCTGAGGCTTGAGAGTAGGCTCACTTAAGTTCTGATTCCCTCAAAGCAAATTGCTTCAGCATGAAATCAACCCTCAGGCTCTCAAGTAGCCATATTCTCCCTGTCTGGTTAGCTATTATGACAAATCTAAGTGTTCTTAGGATGCTTTGGTAAATCACTAAGATTTTATTGTTCTTGACGATTACCTTGTGGTCTTTAAGTAGCTTGTCACTTCTAAACAGAAGTTTTTCCACTTGAAAGATGTAATGAATAAGTGACCAGACGAATTAAAATATTTCCATCGTCTTTCTTTACTTTTAAGAAAATAATAAAGTATATATGTTTATTATTCACATACCTAGATAATAATAATTTAATTTTCTGTATCTTTTGTGTGTCAAACTTTGTTTTGTTATTGTGTGTGATAGGAGCACAAGGATGGGGATGGAGTGGGGAAATTAAATATCTCACTGGAATTGTCAGGAAACAGGAGTTAGATGAGTCTACCTGTTTCAACACATTCAGTCAGGGTCATCTGGGATGATAAAGTTAATTGATAAATGACTATAAACATGCTTAAGTATTGTCCAAAATCTTTTCATGTGAAGTATAGGACAATAGGACAAAAAAGCTTAAATATTAAGTAAAAACACTTTGGAAACCTGTATATCACAAAATAGACTCAAGTAGTTTTAGATGGAGATAGGAAGATAGAGTATGTGAATGGGTATACAATGCTTTTTGCTCTTAGATGAACAAAAAACTCTGGCAGTATAATAGTTTGAGTGTTAGCAAAGACCTCAGCACAAACTGCCAAAATGATATAAATGGAAAGGCTCTCTTGCTTTTCTTCACAGAGCAAATATTTTTCTACTGTACCAATGGAAACCCCAGTTACTGCACAGCCAGCCAATCTGTGTTTACTTCTTGTTATGTAACCTGCCTTTCTCCTAACTCTCATACTCCACAGGAGAGTCAGAGTTCTACAAACAACCTAAGATGAAATCATCATTATTATGGCTTTTGCATGCCGAGTTGTGGCTTGGTCCCATAATTCTAAAAGCTAAACCCATAGAGACAAAAAAAAAGATTAGCAAAGGCTCTTTGCCACTCTAGCTGTGGGAGTCCACTTGGAGGGTTTCTCAACTGACTGACCCCCATGGAAACCCAGTGCCAGATTCTGTATCACTACAAAACACAGGTTGGATTACATACCTCTTTGCATGACTGCCAGATGGAGCTGCCAGTAGGGGAAAACGACTAGGTCTTGAATATGTATTTCTTCTAGGTTTCAAGGGAAAAAGGAAAACCCATGACATGTCAATTGATAACATGCCAACAGTCCTTGTTCCTCTCCCTCAATGGGACCTCATTGCTCCAATTAATTTCCACCTCAATTAATATTCATCAAGTGTCCATAGTGAGCAAGACGCAGCTGGGGTGAAGAGGCACAGGTAAGGACAACCACTCCTTCTACCCATATTGCTAATGTGGAATGTTTTCATCAATATTGACATTTTCAGCACCGCCCTGCCCGCCCCCCCACAAAAGACCTTGAATAGCTGGTCTTCATGAACTCTTCAGGAATAATTATTAAGTCATCTGCCTGATGTAGACATATATGACCCTAGAGGAATTCCAGTGCAAGTAAGAGGTACATCTGTCTGATAGATATGCCTTTGCCTGTGCCAAGGACCTTTTTATAGAGCTCTCTGTATATCAACAAATCACAATCCAAACTGTAGGAAAAGATAATAATGTCGACACTTAGAAAGTATTAAGCACCTAGTTTCAGATTAATCTGATCACTCACAGAAAGGAAGGCATAATGAGATAACCCAGTGTCCTCTCAGTCCTCCAAGGAACAAAGCTGAGTTAAAGGATTTCCAAATGTGAAATGATGACAATTTTCTAAGTGTTTTTTGCTCTGAAAGTTATTGCCTAATGTATTTCAGTGGCAGGGACAGTTCCATGTACACTTTTCAGGATAAAGCAGCAAACCTGAATTGGCACTAGTCTGTTAGCTATCGATATATGCAAATAAACAAATTCTTACCTACATTTTCTATATTTTAAAACGTGCACATTTATAGATAGACATGCATATTGCTATATAAGTCCACACCAAGTCTGAGGCATTGTTAAGGCTCTTCTGAACCATTTCTAAATTATTAATTCTAGCTTAAGGGAAGTAATAAAAAATATTCAATTTCCACAGGAAATTAATTTGTTACCTTTCTCATTAATAAAAGCAAAGCTCTCTAGGGTACAGTGTTTCGCTGGTACTTTCTACAATGTCCATTGTTTATTATGCTTGCGTCAAATTGAAGGTAAAATGTTTGCATTACCAGCGGCCCTTCTTCACTGTTAATGGGCATCTCAATTAGTCTTATATGGCATGCAATTGTATTCCACACTGGAGTAGTGCCCACCTTTGCATAATATTTCAGCTTTCATAGCTGAGCTATAACTAATTCATTAACTGATATCTGGTGCTTAGAAAGTCAAATGTCCCTTTCTGAGAATTTAGCTTTTACATGGCTTAATACAGTAAAAGGTCAATAATCTGTGAGTAATCTTATAGTCCACTACAATGTGGTGTCATTATGGGTTCCTTCATAAAAATACTGTACACTCACACTGAGCAATTGAGAAGTATTTGAGAATTGGACCATTTACAAAGGTGTGGGCCGACTGTAGGAAAAATAGCAAGGGATACTGCAGCACCACAGGTCTAGCAACATCAGAAAGTCTGAGGTCTGAAGAAAAAAGGGGAGGGAGCCATTACCAGAACCTGGGAGAACATCTGTATGGAGACACCTGATAGGAACTGTGGCCTTCAGCTAAGGGGAAGCAGTGAAGCTCTGCTAAGAAGGCAGAGAAAGAGCTAGGGGATAAACTTTTTTTTTTCTGTTAGTGGTTTGTGATGCAGAAAGCGATAAACTTTTTATTATTCTCACCTTCCTATTTCTTCTTGTGCCTCCCACCTTCCTGTTTCTGCATGTGCCTTCCATTGGACAAACTGGAAGCCAGAGGACAAGGAAGCCTGCTGAGGCAGTCTGCAGGGGTCAGCTTTCTCCAGCACACAGTAGCAGGACGAATGATATAAGGATATGGTATAAAAGGGTCATGTGTAAGACATTCAGCCTAGAAGTCCTGCCTCATTTTTTTATGTTTTTGGACATTGCTCTATTGCTCTAATGATAATGCCAAGACCACTTCATGTCACAATGCAGAGGACAAGATTAATACAGCATGTACTGTAACATGGATATAATAATCTGAGTAAATTATAATAAACAGTATACTGTGTTATAAATTCAGTAGTCTATATTATGATGCACTGATAAATTGTGAACTGCAAATTTAGCATTCCAGAGTTATACTGCTTCAGTAGGTCACAGGTATTTCCTAATAACATAGAGGAGATGCATGAAGTAAAATAATCTGCTATAGGAAACTAATGTGCTGTTCTGAGATGACATCAACATTTTGAGAAACATAAACAGAAGTACTACATTTGTAATGCAATCTTTGTTTTTTTATTTTTCTCAAAATTTCACTGTATACATAGTAATTATAACTTTACTTGGTGCATTGTTCATATCTACAAAACTGGTTTAGTCCTGAATATAAAGAAAAGCCAATAATCTGACAAAATATTCACTTAAACAGCTCTAGATTATGTAGTTACCTGAATAATCAAATAAAGTTGCATTGAAATCTTTTTCCAATAGAAGTGATTAAAAACACTATCCAGATTCATTACTTCTGCTGCATTAATGACTTTTGGACCCAACATATTCAACTAAGTCATAATGTTTGGGTTCATTTTCTTCTAGGCCTCTGTTCTCTCTCTTGAGGCATTATTTCTTGAGGCATCTCTGGTTGAATAACATTTTAAATAACTCGTTCACCAGTTAGCTCTTCTACTACTATAATGCCTCCATTAGTATCAGTTGATTCCAATTTCCTCTTGAAAGACTGAACAAAAGGCTTCCATTTACAAAAAGCCCAGCCATCCCTTGAAATCCTGTTCATTGTATTACATCTTTCAGGCTTTTCTGAAGAGTGTTAACTCTTCAAGTATTCCTCAAACAGAATACTTGGCTGCTAATAGGCTGCTACCCAGGAAATCTTTAATGGCCAGCCAGGAAGCCAGGTCTCCTGACTGACTAACTGCCAATTCACCACTGAAACTCCTCACAGCAATCTGTGTGTGCACTGAGGCAAAGCCTAGATGCTAGGCAGCCAAGATTTTTTTGTGGAGCCCTTAAAAGTGTTTCTCAGCCTTTCTTTTGATTATCACTTGCCCCCTAAGGATTTTTGACATATTTTTCGAAATAACTGCCCCACTACATGAAATTTTAATACCACATATCAACTGTATATCTGTTTATGTACTGTGTGGCCCTTTGGAAGGCTACACAAACCGCTGAAATATTTAAGTTTTTTGGCTCTTCCAAAAACTGATTTTTGCCCCTTGGGAGTGGATATCATCTCCTTGAGAAGGCATGCCTTAAAACATAAGACTAGTTGGAGGCTTCAAAACTATAAGGTATGGTTTAATGGATTTCTACTCTATCTGCAGGTGAAGAAAGAAGAGTGAAGGATGATGGAAAGGAGATGAAGATGAAAGACTACTATGACTGACCTGAGGTCCTAGTCAATCAATCAATAAGAAATGCATTGAGTCCTGACCATCCTGTGTAGGTGTGCACATATAAAATATACAGGGTACAGTGTGTAAAATTAAAAAGGGTCCATTCCTTAAATATCCATTCTATATGCACAGACCATCTTCTGATTTTCCCCATATATTTGCCATGAGTTTCAGACACACTTACATTAACTTTATTCTCTTGAAGGCGCTTCTGAAAAATACTTTTCTATGTACAGATATTTTTACAAAGATATTAAAAATCACAAAACTGAAATGGAAACTTAAGCTTAGTCATTTTACTAAAGAGTCAGGGGAAGGAATGCATGATCTGCTTTCTAAACAAGAACTTCGAGGTTTGGTGCCAACCCAGGAAAGAGTAATTGCTGCACTGGTAATGTGATTCCCTTCATTTCCAATCTTAGTAATAGAAATATTCCTATTAATGCCTATTCTGTCACCATAGTAACAATGAATTCTTCCTGAACCTGAATTTAAAATTAGTAGCTAACAGCACTTGGGCACACAGAGCTATGTCCTGGGAAAGTGCTTTCCAAACACAGGTCAGTTGACCTCCCACATCAGAATCACCTGTGTAGCTTGTTAAAAGTACAGACCCAAACTCTCCAGCCAAACTTATTGGACAAGAATTTCCAGAAGTGCACCTAGGGATCAGCGGTGTATTTTTCAAAAGCTTTTTAGTTGATTCTGATTCACAGCCAGGTTTGGAAGGCACTGTGGGATAGTTGAAGGTACTTGTATGTTGCAGAAACAAACAAAAAGTCTGAATGGTACTCTAGTTTAGATTTTGCTAGTCACTAAGTGTGTGACCTTGGGCCAAGCACTTGAGATTCCACTGGCCTCACCATCTTCTATGTATGTTTACCAATGCCTTGTTATTTCTAGATTCTGGTCATCCATGAACTCCTCATAGTGCAAGTTGCCTAAGGATCTCTATTATCAATCTTCTTTTTGTATATCTTTCAGCCTCTGCCCCTACTAAGAATTTTCTTGCTCCTTCCTTTTGTTTTTTACATACTTGAAGGAAATTGCTTCAGTCCATCACTATGGTTCCTGATAGACAGTGTTTCATAGGCCACCTCCTAGACCACTAGGCATCCTGTAGCTTGGCTGCTTTAGAGTTAATGTTCCCCTTAGTCCAGTCAGCTGATGCTAGGTGTATAGGAGTACATGGTACAGAACAAGGTTATTTCTGTATCTGGAACCACCTATAGCCATTTTCTTCAGTAAACCTTACATTTATGGTCATAGTAGCCAGTTTGAGCCCTTGTCTAAAATGGTCTTTTCTTTCTTTAAAATTGTATAATTTCATTAATAAATAATATCCCACTCAAGCACATGAATGATGACAAGTAGACACATCTTAATTCAGTGTTAGAATCTTAAATATATCATCTACTTCTTAAATGAGCTAAAGGAACCAAGATATAGTCATGTTGGTTTCTCATTAGCTAGAGGCCATCCTTGCTGTGTGTCAGTCTAACTTTAATTCTATTCCCAGGTAGAGACCTTAATAAATGAGAAGTTATTGTGGTATCATTCAGATGACATTAAAATCATGGCATTTACTTCTTTTTCTTTTTGCCTCTGAAGAAGGGGACTTTTTTCACCATCCAAACCTAACTCCTACACATATATCATGGACTCCATTTCCTCTCATCAGCTTCAGGATCTGAACTCATAAATTATCCTTAACTGCCTTTACCTTCAACTTTTCTTTTTACCCTAGCTCCTGTCTCTCTGCATATACCCATGCTCAAAAACTTATTCCCATTTAAAAAAAAAAAATTTTCCTCAGTCCAAAATCTCAATATCTTGATGAGCTCATATTTTCTTCCTACATGAGTTGTGAAAAAAAAAAAAAAAGTGGTTTGCTCTCATGGTACCCCTTCTCAATTTTACATTCACTCTTTATTGCAATCTGACTTCTGCCCCAACCATTTATCTTAAATGATTCTGTCCAAAGTGACCACTGCCTGCCTACTTTCTGAGCCATTTGATTATTTTTTGATCCATTCTTCCTTGAAATTTGATACTGCTTATCACTTTTTCCTTCTTAAAAGTATCTCTTACTTTGGCTTCCATGATATTATTCTTTAATCTCCACTTATATCTCTATTCCTATGGATCACCTTTTCAGACCATTCACATATAAGGCACCACCCTTTGAATATTTACTTATCTTATGGTCTGATCACTGATCAGATACTTCAAACTGTTTCCCTTAACAGTTTCTTTATCTATATTTTGACAAGCATTTAAATTTCTTCTTTGAGAGAATTGGTCAGGGGCAGCAATTGCTTCCCTTTTTTTTCCCCCTTCCTTCCAAGCGCTGTTCTCCTCAGGTTAAATCCCTTAGTCAGATCTGACACAAGCTTGAAGATGGGTCCTTGCATCCATTCTGAGTGTAGTAAATACTATGTTGTGTCAACCAGATCCCTCTTCAGGACCAAAGGACTCATTCCCTCAGGTGCGCTGAGACTGCAACTAACAGACAGCCCCCAGTTGTAAACCCTTCCCCAAAATTGCTCCTAGGTGGAAAGAGCTGCTTTAAGATTATGTCTCCTTCCCAGAGTCAACCTACATCCAGTGAGCATAATGGAGAAATATAAAGACATAGCCCCTTTGCTATAAAGTAGAGCAACCTTGAAGAATTTTCCCTATTTCGGGACTCCCTGTGGGGTTGGTTGAGGCTTCTCTGGGAACTATGTTAACACTCAACTTCTCCCTCTGTCTAGTCTTATTTCCTTCCCTTACTCTCCAGGTATTGACCTGTAGAGCACTCCCCAGTAAACTTCCTACATGTGAATCTCTCTCAGAGTCTGTTTCCCAGGGATCTCAACCTGCACCTCTGAGTTACCTGGGCAGTCAACCTGACTGTTCACTATGTTCAGCTTATCACTACCATGTGTATACATACGCTTCATATTTCATCATCTGCTGTGTTGCCAGGCCTGGTAAAAGCCCACCTCTCATTTGCTTCCCAACAATTAAAAAGATGGTTCATAATATTCATTGCAGGAGGTAATATATGTGGAACACTTTGAAAAGACCTAAAAGTAACTTGAAAATGCTCTCATAAGTGATTTGGTAAAGCAATACCAAAGATAAGATTCCATACCTTGATTTCATATCTTGGCTACTGTGACTAGCGCTGCAATAAACGTGGGAGTGCATTTATCTCTTCCATATACTTATTTCCTCTTTTGGGGATATATATACCCTGCAGTGAGATTGCTGGATCGTTTGGTAGTTCTATTTTTAGCTTTTTGAGGGACTTTCATACTGTTCTTCATGGTGGCTGTACTAATTTACATTCCGACCAACAGCATACCAGGGTTCCCCTTTCCCCACATCCCCGCCAGCATTCAATATTGCCTGTCTTTTGAATTGAAGCCATTTTAACTGGAATGAAATGATATCTCTTTGTAGTTATTATTTGCATTTATCTGATGATTAGTGATGTCAAACATTTTTTCATATACCTGTTGGCCATTGTGTATCTTCTTTTAAGAAATGCCTATTCAGATCTTTTGCCCATTTAAAAATCAGATCATTTAATTTTTTCCTATTGAGTTGTGTGAGTTCCTTATATATTCTGGTTATTAAACCCTTATCAGATAGGTAGTTCTCAAATATTTTCTCCCATTTTGTGGGTTGTTTCTTCACTTTGTTGATTGTTTCCTTTTCTGTGCAGAAGCTTTTTAGCTTGATGTAATCCAATGTGTCCATTTTTCCTTTGGTTGTCTATTATTCAGCCATGAAAAATAATTAAACCCGGTCATTTGTAACAACATGGGGAACTGGAGGACATTATGTTAAACGAAATAAGCCAGGCATAGAAAGACAAATATTATGTTTTCACTAATATGCAAGAGCTAAAAAAAATAAACTCATGGAGATAAGGACTAGAATGATGGTTATCAGAGGCTGAGAAGGTAGTGGGGAGTGGGAAACAAAGAGAGTATGGTTAATGGATGCAAAAATATAGTTAGATAGAAAGAACAAGATCTAGTGTTCAGTAGCACAATAGGGTGACTATAGTTAACAATAATTTATTTTATATTTCAAAATAAAAGAGTGAAATTGGAATGTTTCTAAAACAAAGAAATGATAAATGCTTGAGGTGATGGATACCCCAATTATATCACATGTATCTCATAAATATGTACAACCATTATGTATACATAATAATTTTTTTAAAGCAGCAACTTTATGAAAAGAAGAAAAACAAAGTAGCATAAAGCTCTGAAATAAGTGAAGTTTTAGAAAGTAATAGTCCTCTGCAACGTTCTTTAAGTAGGATAAGCATATGGTGAATTTCCTGAGAGAGTTCCTCATACTGACAGTGCATGAGATACAAAAATGTGGACAGAGGAATCGACCTGATTCCTCATTCTTCTTCAAACACTTTAAAATGTGTGAAACCTACCACTAGATGAACTCAAAGAAAATCCTAGCCTGGTTCTAATAGCCAGGGGACCAAGGCTTGCCCTTTAAGAATTAATCCTTAGGCTTACAATAGACTCAGTGCCAAAATTAAAGACGGATGAAGAGACAGACAAATGTTCAAGTAGCTTCCAAATAGCCCTTGGTTGTTTTCTCTTTGCACAGTATGTGACTCAGTCTTATTCACTCTCTAGAGAGATCTACTTTCCTAGCTCTCAGTTGCTGCACTTGATTTCTCAGACCGTGAGGTTCCTTCTTATAACCTAATGTCACTGAAGGCTGGTATTGCTGTAACAGAAGCTTTTTTACTCAGGTCCCAGAATCTTTCTTATATTTGTACGATCCCTCAAGAACAGTTCTGACTTGTTTTAGGCTGTGCTGTTGTTTATTCAGTTAAAAAGGGGAAAGAAAAATGTGGCTAAGGTTATGTAGAGCCCCACTGTACTAATAAAATACATGTGATGAACGTTAACATTCAAAGTATCGATTTAAGCAGTGACAACTGTCTCTCCTCAGACTCATTTGCATGTGTGTTGAAAAAAATGACCAACATGAAAAAATCCAAATGTGAAAATGGCTCTTTAATTTGCAGCTGTGACCCCTGTTTGCAGAGACACTTGGTTCTCTACACTTCCTCCCAGAGACACAGTTGTCTTCAAGCCATTGTTCAAACTGGGCTCTTTTAAACCCTTAAAATTTTGCCAGCCCTGTCCAACAGCTGCTAGTATTTTCCAGCCACACCTAGCAATGTAGGCCTCTCTTGCAACTGTGAAAAATGGTGTTTTTTTAAAAGCTCCCTTTGCCTTCTCAGTTTATGGTTACTTTAGTTCTCCATTAAGCAGGGGTTTGAGTGTCTGTTGCCTATGTCTGTTAAGTAGAACTGGGTTAACATGAGCATTTCACCAATGCAGGCAGATTGACTGTATTTCAAGGCCTTCATTTTAATTTACTTATGTAAGTTCAGGTTGTCTATTGCTGCATAACAAACCACCCCACACTTAGTGGTGTAAATCAGCAACAATCATGTAATATTAATAGTATTACCATTACGTATTGCTGTCTCTCACATTTCTGGGATTGGCTGCGCTCAGATAGGCAGTTCTTGCTCAGTTTCTCATTCACCTGCATGCAGGTGGTTTCTGGGGGCTGGATTCATCTCAAAGGCTCCCACACTCACGTGTCTGTTGACTGACACAGTTGCCTGGAACCCCAGCTGGAACTGTGGTTAACTGTAACTTGTACATGTGGCCTCTCCATGTAATCTAGGATCCCTCGTCGCACGGCAGTTAGGCTCCAAAAGCAAGCATGCCAGAGAGCGAGAACCAGATGAAAGCTCTATCACCTTTTATGACCTAGCCTTAGAAGTAACATGGCATCACTTCTGCTGTATTCTGTTGATCCATACAGTCATAGAGGTCCACCCAGCTTCAAGGGAAGGAGACACAGACTCCATTTCTTGATAAAGGTGTGTCAAGGTGCATTGTAAGAAGAGAATGTACAAATGGGAAATACTGTTATGGCCATTATTGGAAAATGCAGTTTGCCAAAATATGTAACTTCTAAAAATTACACAAATAATATATTATCATTGTAGAAAATTTAAAAATACATGTAGGTAATAGTATACTTTTTAACTTTAAACAGAAATTTTAACCTGCCAAGAAAGGCAGAAGCACAATTAGCTTTGAGTTGCTTCATATCTATATGGAAACCACATTTTCTAATCCCGGTGTTAAGATTCACTGGTGTTTGTGATGCTTCCAGACACAAAAACATAACTTGAGAAATATTTCACATATTAAGAAATTTGGAATTTTTGATAGTTAATAAAAGGTCAACATGACAAAATATATAAAGCCAGAACTGTCTCCAAAAATTCACTTTGTTCTTATCCTACTTCCAGGATGCTGCAGAGAACTATTCCTTTCTGAAACTTTGCTTAATTCAGAGCTTTATTCCACTTTGCCTTTCTTACCTTTGATGTATTTACTTTCCTGATTCACTTATAAGAACATTTTCAGAGTTTCTTTTATGCCTTTTCAAAGTGTTCCACATGTATTACCCCATTTGATCCTCTGCAATGCTGTCAATCATTTGTAATGCCAAATAGAACAATTAAATAACAACTCTGTGTTGTCTTTTAAAATATGCATTTGCACAGTACAGCCTGAGAAGATAGAATATGGCAAATCAATGTAATGGCGAACTATAAGGACGTTAAAATGGTATCTAGGAATATGTATTATAAGAGAAAAGGCACCTAATATATTAATTAAAGAAAATATGATACCGATCTGTATGTATATATTAATATAATGTGATGCATGTTATTTCAATTACATACATGTATAGAAAAATGGCAAGAGGAAATGAAGGTTATAGGTGATTTTCATTTGCTTCTTTATGCTATCCTGTATTTTCCACGTTTTCCATTGTGAATGTATGTTAGAGTTTTAACTCAAAAATAAAAGTTTATACATTTTAAAGCCAAGTTCAGAAGAAAATTATAGGAGAAACTCTCAGCTGTATACAGTACCCATGATGAGGCTTGTATACATCCTTAATTTTCCCAGTTGTCATTATACTTGATGTACATCCAACTGCTTAACCAATCCTGAAGAACAAAAGATCAGATCATCCATTTCACACCTTATTAGGGATACATTTCAACTGACATGATTATACCACTTGGATGGACATCATTGAGCTATAATGATGCTCACACACTTTTGAGTCCATAGAGTTTTCCAGTTAATCAGAAATATAATAGGCAGCATATTTTAATTGCCTTGTTGTATTCTAGCAATTGTCAGATATGTGGTAGGACTCAGAAATACTTGTTTGATTATATAGGTATTGCTATATATATTGTGTAAGGCAGGGCTGTGATCTAGTCCTTGTTTACCCCAGGAAAAATGAAGATTAGGTTGAGATTGGATCCATCCCTTCTAGTGAATCCATCTCCTTTGCCAGATTCAATGGTCATTGCTCATTTTACAACTTACAAATCATGTCTAGTCAGTCAGAATCAGAGACAAGTTTCAAACTCAAGTCTGGCTGGTTCCACTCCACCATTTCAGCAATATTGTGTAATAATTTCCAATGACCTAGTCTAATTATGAGTTCTGGTATGCTGCTTTTCCTAGGTTAATCTTCATTAGTGCTGGGGAGAGGAGGAAATTTTATATTTTGCCCTATAGGGCGAGCAGCAAGAATCATATTACATGATGTTATTTAAAGCCTCATTGATATTCCAAAAGTTATGGGACTTTTGGAGAATATACATAGAATCTCTTCAATGTATTTAGGGGCCTTTGGAAACCTAAAAAAATGTATGTCTCAAAAATCATCACTTCTACTCCCAAGTGATTGTTTTTATACTTTTAGATCCTACACAAATATCTACTTGCTAAATCATAATAGTATAAATGCATTACCATTCCAAACCACTAAGTTGTAAATATAAACTTCATTCTACAATTGCTATATATTTGTAAATGTAAAAGAGCAGACTGCAGTTCTTTTTGAGAAGTCTTAAACTGTTATATTCATATTCCCATTTCATATGACTCACTTGGTGAGAGCAGCAATGTCACATGCCAAGATGAATAGAAAAATGGATCAAATCTAAGAATGGAGGAGATGGAAGCAACATTTTAGACTTTATCAACGTACTAAAGCTTACAATTAGATTTTACCTGAAAATAAGTGTTGGAAGGATGGTTAGATGTTGTGAATACGTGGTTGATTAAGGCAGCAGAAAGTGAGATGGGTACAGGAATTATAGTGATGAATCAGCTATTTGGGCTATGACTCAAAGTGTGGCACATCTACTGCCATGTGTAGGTAAAAAAACAGCCCTTGTATTTCACTCTTGTTTTAAATAGGACTTATTTAATATGTCCATCAGTATATTACATAGGAAACATTTATATATTTTAATCAAATAGACACAAATAATTATACATTGAAAAGAATCCTCAACAAAATACTAGCAAACCAAATCCAATAGCACATCAAAAAGATAATACATCAAGATGAAGTGGGTATCATACCAGGAATACAAGGATGGCCCAACATATGCAAATTAATAAATGTGATACATCATATAAAGAGAATTAAAAACAAATACCATATGGTAATGTCAATACATGCATAAAAAGCATTCATAAAATTCAGCATCCTTCATGATAAAGACCCTCCTAGAAGGAACATAACTCAACATAATAAAGGTCCTATACAAGAAACTCACAGCCAACATCATACTGAATGGGGAACAGTTGAAAACATTCCCTCTAAGAACTGGAAAAAGACAGCATGCCCACTTTCACCACTGTTATTCAACATAGCACTGGAAATCCTAGCTAGAGCAACCAGGCAAGAGAAAGAAAGAAAAGGCATCCAAATTGGAAAAGATAAAGTCAAATTATCCCTGTTTACTGATGAAATGACCTTATATCTAGAAAACTCTAAAGATGCCACCAAAAAGCTCTTAGATTTGATAAATGCATTCAGTAAAGTTTTAGGATACAACATAAATGTACAAAAATCAGTAGCATTTTATGCAAATTTGAACCACAATGAGATACCACCTTACTTCAGTCAGAATGGCCATTCTTTAAAAAGTCAAAAAACAATAGATGTTGCTGCAGATGTGATGAAAAGAGAACACTTATACACTGTTGGTGGGAACATAAATTAGTACAACCTCTATGGAAAACAGTATGGAGATTTTTCAAATAACTAAAAGTAGATCTACTATTAAATCCAGCACTCCCACTACTGGGTATCTACCCAAAGGAAAAAAAATCATTATATAAAAAGATACCTGCATTTTTATGTTTATCACAGCACAATTCACAATTGCAAAGTTCTGGAATCAACCTAAATGCCCATCAATTGATGAGTGGATAAAGAGAATGTGTTGTATACACACACACACACACACACACACACACACACCACGGAATACTATTCAGCCACAAAAAGGAACAGAATAATGTATTTTATAGCAACATGGATGGAACTGGAGACCATTATCTTAAGTGAAGTAACTCAGGAATGGAAAATCAAATACTGCATGTTCTCTCTTATAAGTGGGAGCTAAGTTATGGGTATGCAAGTGTATACAGAGTAGCATAATGGATATTGGAAACTCAGAAGGGGAAAGATTGGGAGAGGAGTGAGGGATAAAAAAACTACTTATTGGGTACAATGTCCACTATTTGGGTGACAAGCACACTAAAAGCACAGACTTCACCACTATACAATTCATCCATGTAACCAAAAATGATTCATACTCCTAAAATTATTGAAGTAAAAAATTTTGCAATGTTCCAAAAACTCCCTAAAATCACTAGCATGTCTATATAGCAATAACCATCTAGCTGAGAATTAAATAAAGAAGGCAATCTCATTTAAAATAACTACCCCCCAAAATACCTAGGAAGAATATATTTAATCAAGGAGGGGAAAGATCTCTACAAAGACAACTTCAAAACCCTGACAAGAGAAATTGTGGATGACATCAACAAATGGAAAAGCATCTCATGCTCCTGGATCAGAAGTATTAACATCATTAAAATGACCATACTGCAATCCAGAAACCAGTCTGCAGATTCAATGCAATTCCTATCAAAATACAAATGTTATTTTTCACAAAATTAGAATTAGAAAAAATAATCCTAAAATTCATATGAAACACAAAAAGCTTGAATAGACAAAGGAATCCTAAGCTGAAAGAATAAAGCTGGAGACATCACAATACCTGACTCCAATTTATACTACAATCTTAGTTAGTAACCAAAACAGCATGATGCGGTTATAAAAATAGACACATAGATCAATGGAACAAAATAGAGAACCCAGAAATAAAAGCACATATCTACAGCCAACTGATCTTTGGCAAAGTCAACAAGAGCATACACTGGAGAAAGGACACCCTTTTCAATAAATGGTGCTGGGAAAATTGGGTTGCCATATGCAAAAGAATGAAAGTAGACACCTATCTCTCACCATATGCAAAAATCAACTCAAGATGGACTAAATACTTAAGTATAAGACTTGAAACTACAAAAATGCTAAAAGAAAACCTAGGAAAAACTCTTCTAAACATTGGTCTAGGCAAAGAATTTATGACTAAGATCTCAAAAGCACAGACAACAGAAAAAAATAGACAAATGGGACTTAAAATAAAAAGCATCTGTAGAGGAAAAAAATCATCAACAGAGTGAATAGAAAACCTGCAGAACTGGAGAAAATTGCACTAGATATCTGACAGGTGACTAATATCCAGAATTTACAAGGAACACAAACAACTTAGCAACAACAAAAATGAAACAAATAATCCCATTAAAAATGGGCAAAGAACATGAATAGATATTTTTTCAAAGAAAACATACAAATAAATGGCCAACGAGCATATGAAAAATGCTCACTATCAGAGAAATGCAAATTAAAACCATAATGAGATATCATCTTACACCAGTCAGGATGTCTATTATTATTATTATTATTTTTGAGATGGAGTCTTGCTCTGTCGCCCAGGCTGGAGTGCAATGGTGTGATCTTGGCTCACTGCAACCTCTGCCTTCTGGGTTCAAGCCATTCTCCTGCCTCATCCTCCCAGGTAGCTAGGACTACAAGCATGCGTCACCATGCCCAGCTAATTTTTGTATTTTTAGTAGAGATGGGGTTTCACCATGCTGACCAGGCTGGTCTCGAACTCTTGACCTCAGGTGATCCACCCACCTTGGCCTCCCAAGGTGCCAGGATTACAGATGTGAGCCACCATGCCTGGCCAGGATGGCTACTATTAAAAAGAAAAAGAAAAAAAAGATGTTGGTGTGGGTGTGGAGAAAAGTGAACATATATACACTTATACATTATTACAACCTCTATGGAAAGCAGTATGGAGATTTCTCAAATAACTAGAAATAGAACTACTCTTTGCACTAGGAATACTATTACTAGATATCTACTCAAAGGAAAATAAATAATTACATCAAAAAGATATCTGCACTTGTATGTTTATCATAGCACTATGTGCAATAGCAAAGATATGGAATCAACCTAAATGTTCATCAATGTATAATTGGATAAATAAAATGTGACTATATATGTGTGTGTGTATATATATCTCCACGAAAATACTATTCAGCCATAAGAAAATGAAATCATGTCTTTTGCAGCAACATGGATGGACCTAAAGGCCATTATCTTAAGTAAAACAACTCAGACACAGAAAGACAACTACTGCATGTTCTCATGTATAAGAGGGAACAAAATAACGTGTACATATGGACACAGTATGGAATGATAGACAATATTCAGAAGAGTGGGAAATGGGGGAGAGGGGTGTATGATGAGTTACTTAATGGGTACAATATACATTATTCTGGTGATAAATACACTAAAAGCCCTGACTTCACCACTATGCAATATATCCAAGTAACAAAATTACACTTATATCCCATAAATTTATAAAGACTAAATAAAATGTAAAGGGAAACAAAAACAAAGATCATTTTCTAAGGATTTGTGGGAGACATTCAGTCAACAGATTGATAGAATTGACAGAGAGATCACCTCTTGAATTTTTCTACTTATCTGGCAACTTTTCAATCTCTTTTACAAGTGCTTCCTTCTTTTCCCTCTTCTTTAGGTTTTCCATTTCCCAGGAATTCACACTCAGTCATCTTCTCCTTTCACTAGGGATAATCTTGGGGAAAGTCATACCTTCACCCATGACTTCCACCAATACTAATGGCTCCCTTGTCTGTTTCACAAGCCCAGATATTTCTCCTCTGTTTCAGACCCATAAATCCAACAGCCTCTAGACATCTCACTGAGACTCATCTAAAACTGTGTCATCATTTACCAAACTTGCCATAATTTTGGCCTCAGGCCTTCCTTTGTTTCCTGACCTAATTATAGGGGAAAAATCCTCTAAACTCGTTTCACTCCCAGTCTTGCCAACTTTCGTTTCTTTTTCTTTTTTTTTTTTTTTTTTT
>NW_012101534.1:79078-97674 GCF_000951045.1 Mandrillus leucophaeus | reverse complement strand
TTTTTTTTTTTTTTTTTTTTTGAGACGGAGTCTTGCTCTGTCTCCCAGGCTTGAGTGCAGTTGCACCATCTTGGCTTACTGCAAGCTCCGCCTCTTGGGTTCACGCCATTCTCCTGCCTCAGCCTCCCAAGTAGCTGGGACTACAGGCGCCAGCCACCACACCTGGCTATTTTTTTTGTATTTTTAGTAGAGACAGGGTTTCACCGTGTTAGTCAGGATAGTCTCAATCTCCTGACCTCATGATCTGCCCGCCTCGGCCTCCCAAAGTGCTGGGATTACAGGCCTTGAGCCACCGCACCCGGCCCAGTCTTGCCAACTTTCAAGCATTTAATTCACCTTTTGGAAGGAAAGGTCACTTCTTTGTTTAAAATTCATCAGTGTCTCCCTATTACCTGCAAGATAGGCATTTTAATCCTGCCTACATATCCGGTCTTCTCTCTTATTTCTTACTTACTTCAACCCCTTAATGAACTACTTGCAGTTACTTGGAGATGGGTTTGGTTGACTCTTAAGATTACAGGAAACAGAGACTTATTCTAGCCATCTAAGGCAGTCAGAAGTTGTAAAAACTTTATAAAATAATGTAGAAAAAAAGAATCTCATAAAAACCAGAAGTAGCTACCATTCAGTACCTAAGCCATCAAACCCATTGGTTAACCCTTATGCAGTAAGATTCTATGGACTTTGCAGTAGTATTCATTCCACCACTATTCTTTTACTCCCTTACTTTCTTTTTATACCTTGTATTTATCTGCCCACTATCAATTGTCTGATACTTTCCAAGAAAGCTGCCCATTATTTCTGCTCAGATGCCAAAGGTAGAGCCTATGATTGACCTAGTTAATTGTCATTGCTCTTCTAGGCATAGTTTTTGGCCACAAATCTTCTCATATATTACCAGCCAGACCATCAGAATTGATGGCCCCTGTGCCAATGCCAATTTCCAGTCCATTAAGTGGCTACTTTTGCCAAGATGCCTTCCCTCAGCATGGAGGTTTAAAGAGAGTGATTACCCACAAAAAGAGATAATGGAATGGTCAGGAATCATAACTGGCATGTATATTAGGTAAGCCATTCACAGATTGTAAACTGAGGTAGGAAAAAATATAATTTTTATTTATCTATAACTGAACTAAATTGTTATATGGAACCCTTATCCTACCAATAGCAAAAGTTAGGTTTGGTTTATTTAAGGCAAGTCACTCAGTTCAGAATTTTCTCAAATGAGAGTTCTTCCCTTTCTTCTTTTCCACACGTCTTAAATTGGGTTACCCTAAAAGCAGCACCTGAGATGAGGAGTTGGGTTCTGGTAGTTTATTTGCAATATAATCTTTGGAAACAAGATTGAGAGAACAAAAACAGTGAGACATGGAAGTAGGAAAAGACAGTAAAGAGTTTGTTACTGAGTGGTGGCCAAGTGGGGCTCCACCCCACTTGTAACTGTAATTCTGTAAAAAAACTGTAAACTGGATAGAGTGCAATTCATAATTATCTCTGAAAAACAGGATGTTGGAGCAGTTGTCCTTCAACTTCTTTTTTTTTTTTTAATTTATTTATTATTATTATACTTTAAGTTGTAGGGTACATGTGCATAACGTGCAGGTTTGTTACATATGTATACTTGTGCCATGTTGGTGTGCTGCACCCATCAACTCGTCATTTACATCAGGTATAACTCCCAATGCAGTCTTCTATTCATTGGTTGAGAATTTCTCCTGGGGGCACTAACTGCCCTGTACTTCTAGACTAACCTGTAGGCAAGTTGAGCAAGCTCTCATACCTTCAGAAAAATCCTGAGATAGTAAAGTGTAAAATTTGAGTGCGTGCTTGCGATAATTTGTTGATAGGATGCACAAGAACTGTCCACCATAGCTGCAGCTAATATTTGAGAGTGGTCAAAAAGGATGTGGTATGGACACCAGAATTTTCTACTACACTCCAGGAGAAAAGCCATGATGTACTGTGTGGATAGGAAAGCAGTATCTGGTACTCAGGTGTCATAATCTATCTAAACTGGCTCGATTGAGACATTAAAGGCTCCACTTATCTACCGTTTTTATTTCTTAGCTCTGCTAGATGATCCTAAGTTATCCACGTTTCCCTCTGGCCCCCAATTGTCAAGTACATGCAGGACAATCTGTGCCCTCCTTCCTATGATCACAGGACCCCACAAGTCATCTACCTTCTCTCAGCTCCCTCTGCACTCCTTTCAGAGGGAGGCTCTAAATGGAAGCTTGAGGACCCATCCTTAAAGGTGAGGGTTTGTGGACTCATTCCCAGAGACACACATCAAGTTCTAACTCCAATATTTGCATCTCCTCACCCTCCTCTCCTTCATGCTAGCCTGTGAGAATGCTACCTAATTTAAGAAGGTGGGAAAACCTGACCTGACTGATTTCATGTGTTTCTGTGTCTTTTATTTAAGCCATAAAAATTGTGTCCTGAATTCTTTAGGGAACTGACTCTTGATACTATTCTTACAACTCAATTTTTTTCTCTAAACTATTCCAAGAGTTTAGGCTGTACTGAGCCTGAAAAGCTGAGCATTGAGTCCTTTATTTACTTCTTTGTATTTCTTTTAAAGCAGCTGCCCCCTGAGAGCAATAAGTATAGAATATTCTCTCATTTTGAGTTTCCAGAAACAGACCATGAAGTAAGGGTTTGTATGAAAGTGATTTATTAGGACTTGTTTTTCCCCAAAAACCTATAGAGAAGTAAGGAGATAGAATAGAGAAGGAAAGAAAGTCAAAGAGAGATGTAATATCAAACTAAGTCCTGCAGAGGATAACTTTGGCTCTATCCCTGGATAGACAATGGAGGTCACTCTTCTGAGCTTTTCCCCTGAAGGGGCAAGGGAGTTTGAATACTTACCCTCTCATCTCATCAGTAATTGATTAACAGCTGCCCATGGGGAGGGTAGAGAAGAAAAGAAGGGGAGTGGGAATTGTGGCACAAATTCCAAGGCATATCTGCAAATTCCATTCTAATAGTATCTGTTAGTTAGAAATATCCTGCTACAGTTGGGATGTGTCTCTCAAAATTCACACATTTGAAAACTTAATCCCCAATGCAACAGTTTTAGGAGGTTGGGCCTAATGAGTGGTGACTGGGTCATAAGGGTTCTGCTGTCACTAATGGATTAATGTAGTTATAATAGCAGTAGGTCCGTTATTGTTAGAATGAGTTATTATAAAAATGAGCCCAGTCCCTTGTGCTTTATCTTTCACATGTACTCACTTGTCCTTCCACCTTTGCAATGGAATAATGAAGCCCAAAGTCCCTCCCTAGATGTTAATGCCATGCTCTTGTACTTCCCAGCCTTCAGAACTGTAAGAAATACACTTATTTTTAATAAACTATCCAGTTTGTGGTATCCTGTTATAGCAACACAAAATGGACTAAGACAGATAATTGGAACTAAGAAGTAAGTGTAATGTTATGATAAATACCTGAAAATGTGGAAGAGGCTTTGAAACTGGGTAATAGATAGTTGCTGGAAGAATTTGGAGGAGCAGGTTAGAAAAAGCCTGAATGTCATAAAAGAAACATTAAGGGCAATTCTCATGAGGACTCAGAAGAAGACTCCAGAAATAAGGTAAGTATAAATCCTCTTACAGGTTATTTAAGTGATTGTGACCAGAATGCTGGTAGAAATATGGACAGTAAAGGCCATTCTCATGAGATCTTAGATGTAAATGAGAAACAAGGTATTGGAAACTGGAGGAAAGGCCATCTTTGTTATACAGTTGCAAAGAACTTGGCTCCATTGTGTCCATGCTCTAAGGATTTATGGAAGCTAGAATGTAAGAGCAATGAAATAGGATATTGAGCATAAGACATATCTAAGCAGCAAAGCATTAAAGCTCCTGCATGCCTGCTTTTGGCTGCTTATATTTAGATGCAAGAGGAAGGTGATAATTTTAAAGACACAATTGATAATTAATGGAGAAGTGGAGTAGAAAGATTTGGAAAATTCACAGCCAGGCCATGTAAAGAGTGAAAAAGTATGTTTACATGGAGGATACTAACAGTGTGGCCAAGTGACCTTTTGCTAAAGAGATTACTATGGATGGAAGGAAGCCAGGTGCATCAAGACAATGTAAGGAAGACCCTGTGTTTGTCTATTTTGCATTGCTACAAAGAAATACTTGACGCTGGGTCATTTATAAAGAAAAAGGATTTATTTTGGTTCATAGTTCTGCAGGCTGTACAAAAAGTATAATGCTGGCTAATACTGGCTTCTGCTTTTGGTGAGGGCCCCAGGAAGCTTACAATCATGGCAGAAGTTGAAAGGTGAGCAGGCATGTCACATGACGAGAGAAGGAGCAAGACAGAAGGGAGGAGGTGCCGGGTTATTTTTAACAATCATATCTTGTGGTAACTTAGAGTGAGAACTCACTCATTATTGCAAGGAAGCACCAAGCCATTCATGAACGGTCCACTCCCATGACTGTAACACCTCCCATAAAGCCCCACCTCCTGGGGCTTCCAGTGTTGGAGGTGGGGCCTTATGGGAGGTGTTTCAACACATTTCAACATGACATTTGGAAGATACAAATATCCAAACTATATCATACCCTGAAAGTATTTCAGAGATCTTTTAGAATGCCCCTCTCATTACAGATCCAGAGCTTTAGGATAGTAAAATGGATTGTTTTGAGGCACAGGCCTGGGGCGCCCTCCATGGGCTCATAGCCCAGAGTTGCCTCAGGTTTCTGCTCCCTGCATTCCAGCACAGTATTCCCTAGCTTCCCCAGCCATGGCTAAAGTAGACTCAGGTGCCATGCTGTCCGCTGTTCCTGGAGGTACAGGCTATAAATCTTGGCAATGTCCATGTGGTGTTAAGTCTGCAGGCAAGCAGCCTAAGAGAAAAGTATATACCAGTAAACATCTACATCAGAAAGGAAGAAAGATCTCAAATAAACAACCTAATGTTATACCCCAAGGAACTAGAAAAAGAAGAACAAACTAATCCCAAAGTGAATAGAACGAAGGAAATAATAAATACCAGAGCAAAAACAAATAAAATAGAGATTACAAAAGCAATACAAAGGATCAACAAAGCTAAGAGTTGGTTTTACGGACAGATAAACAAAATGGACAAAACTTTAGCTAGACCAACTAAGAAATAAGAGAAAACTAAAAAAAATCAGAAATGAAAGAGGAGACATTACAACTAATACCACAGAACTACAAAGGACAGTAAAAGACTAGTATATACCAACAAATTGAATAATCTAGAAGAAATTGATAAATTCCTAGGCAAATGCAATCTACCAAAATTGAATCATGAAGAAATAGAAAATCTGAACAGATCATTAATGAGTAACAAGATTGAATGAGTAACCAAAAAACTATCAAAGGAAAGCACAGTACCTGGTGGCTTCACTGCTGAATTTTACTAAACATAACCAACCCTAATTCAAGAGCTAGTATAAGAAGAACAAACATAACCATTAATTGAAGAATTAATACCAATCCTTCTCAAACTCTTCCAAAACATTGAAGAAGAGGGAATATTTCCAAACTCAGTTTATGGGGCCAGCACTACCCTGATACCAAAGCCAGATAAGGATACTACAAGAAAAGAAAGCTACATGCCAATTTCTATGATGACAATAGATGCAAAAATCCTCAACAAAATGCTAGCAAACCAAATTAAACAGCACATTAAAAGGATCATTCACAATGATCAAGTGAAATTTAACCCATGGATGGTTCAACATACATGAATCTATAAATGTGATATACTACATTAACAGAGTAAAGGACAAAAGCCACATGATTATTTTAATAGGGGAAGAAAAAAACATTTGACAAAATTCAACATTTTCTTATAATAACAGCTCTCAACAAATTAGGTATGGAAGGAATGAACCTCAACACAATAAAGGCCATACATAACAAATTCAAAGTTAACATATATTTAATGATGAAAAGTTGAAGTTTTTCCTCTGATATCAGGAACAGTACAATGATGCACACTCTCACCACTTCTGTTCAACATAATACCGGAAGCCCTAACTAGAACAATTAGAGAAGTGAAAGATTATACAAAAGGCATTCAAATTGGAAAGAAAAAATTTAAATTGTCCCTGTTCACAAACAACATGATTATATAATTAGAAAATGCTAAAGACTCTACAAAAAAGCTGTTAGAATAAATGAATTCATTAAAGATGGAATGTATGACTTTGTGGGATATGAAATCATAATGTATAATTTTGTAGGATACAAAATTAACATACAAAAATTAGTGGCATTTTTATTAACCAACAACAAACTATCCATTAAAAATTGAGAAAACAAGCCCATTTAAAATAGCTAAAAATAAAATACTTAGTATTAAATTTAACCAAGGAGGTAACAAAAAACTTGTACACTGAAAGCTATAAAATATTGATAAAATAAATTGAAGAAGACACAAATAAATAGAAAGACATTTGTATTAATGGGTTGGAAAAATTAATATTGTTAAAATACCCATATCACCGAAAGCTATGTACAGATTAAAATGCAATCCCTATCAATTCCAATGGCATTTTTCACAGAAATAGAAGAAACAAATCCATCCTAAAATTTGTGTGCAGCAACAAAAGACCTCAAATAGCAATCTTGATAAAAATTAACAAAGCTGAAGGTATCATAATACCAGATGTCAAAACATGTTGCAAATCAATATTAATCAAAATGGCATAGTACTAATATAAACACACACACACATAGATCAACAGAATAGAATAGAGATCCAAGAAATAATTCCATACATTTAAGGTGAATTGGTTTTTTACAAATGTGCCAAGAACACACAGTGGGGAAATAACAGTCTCTTCAATAAAGAGGGTACTGGCAAAACTGCATTTCTACATTTAGAAGAATGAAATTAGACCATTATCTCACACTGTATACAAAAATCCACTGAAAATGAATTCAAGATTTGTTTTTTAATTTTATTTATTTATTAAAATTTTTTAAGACACTGTCACCAAAGCTGGAGTGTGGTAGGGCAATCACAGCTCACTATAATCTTAAACTCCCAGACTCAAGTGATTATTTCATCTCAGCCTCCTGAGTAGATGGGACTACAGGTGCATGCTGCCACACTGGTTAATTTTTTAAATTATTTTCATAGAGATAGGGTCTCACTATGTTACCCAGGCTGGTCAGATTAAATATTTAAACATCAGAACAGAAACTGTTAAATTACTAGTAGAAAACATAGGGGAAAGCTTCATGTCATTGGTCTGGGTAATACTTTTTTTTTGGATATTACCCCAAAAGTACAGGCAACAAAAGTGAAAGTAGACAAATGAGATATCAAATTAAAATGTTTCTGGACAGCAAAAGAAACAATCAACAAAGTGAAGTGACAACTTACAGGCTGAGAAAAATATTGCAAATCATGTATCTGATAAGGCTTCATATCCCAAATATATAAGGAACTTGTGATGGTTAATACTGAGTGTCAACTTGATTGGATTGAAGGATACAAAGTATTGATCCTGGGTGTGTCTGTGAGGGTGTTGCCAAAGGAGATTAACATTTGAGTCAGTGGACTGGGAAAGGCAGACCCACCCTTAATCTGGGTGGGCACCATCTAATCAGCTGCCAGTATGGCTAGAATAAAAAGCAGACAGAAAAATATGAAAAGGGAGACTGGCCTAGCCTCCCAGCCTACACCTTTCTCCCATGCTGGATGCTTCCTACCCTTGAACATTGGACTCCAAGTTCTTCAGTTTTGGAAGACTGGTTCTCCTTGCTCCTCAGCCTGAAGACAGCTTATTATGGGATCTTGTGATCATGTGAGTTAATACTTAATAAACTCCTATATATATATATATAGGAGTTTATTAAGTGTGTGTGTGTATATTCCATTAGTTCTGTCTCTCCAGAAAACCCTGACTAATACAGATTTTGGTAACAGTAGTGGTTCTGGAGGAACAGAATATTAAGGATGGAGTTCTTTCATTGGTTTGGGGGTTTCTGGAGTTAGATGCTTAATATGATTAGACCCCAAAATGCTAAGGACTGTACTTCTAATAGTATGGAGAACACTGATAGTCCTTGGCGTGAACTATTTGGAGAGTTATGCAAAATAAATGCATTTGACACTCCTGATTCATCGCTCGTGAGAGGCAAGGAGTTTAGTGACTCTATACATAATATCTTTGACCATATGTAGAGAACAAAGGAACATAATGAAGCTGGTTGGTTGCTCCTAAGTTCAGCAGACGAAGTGATGAAAGTAACAAACCTGCACGTTATGCACATGTACCCTAGAACTTAAAGTATAATAATAAAAAAATAAAATTAAAAAAAAAAAAGAAAAAATGAAAGAACATGATGAACTCAGGGATTCTATCTCCCGGCTTCAGAAGCAGATACAGAGCCTCAAATCTGCTAAGATTGCCATGAGTGAGAGTCTTATCTCCTGCAGAGAAACAGCTGAAATTGTGGAAAAACAGACACAAGCTCTTATCATGTGAGTGGCTGACCTGCAACAAAAGGTGCGTGCACAGCCTCACTAGGGGTCTACTGTTCAAGTGAGGGTATTGATTGAAAAATACTGGGACCCTGCAACTTAGAATGGGAACATGTGGGAGGACCCTGATGAAGCTGGGACCACTGAGTTTATAAACTTGGATGAACCTTTTTTGCCAGAAGAAAGAGCTTCCACATCCCCAATAGTGGCAACATCCCTCCCCACCCATGCCGCCATCAACCTTTCCACTTGAGGAGATAAACCTGCACTGCCTGAGGCAACAGTGACGGCCTCCCCTGGGACAGTTGACAGTCAAGATAATGCTGATTCTCCTCAGGAGCCACCCCAACACCTCTGTTTGCTTCTAGACCTATAACTAGACTAAAGTCTTGGCAGGCCCCCAGATGTGAGGATGAGAGTATGACCCATGAGGAGGTGCACTACACTCAAAAAGAACTGCTTGAGTTTTCTAATTTATACAAACAGAAATCTGGAGAACAGGCGTGGGAATTGATATTAAGGGTGTGGGATGATGGTGGAAGGAACATAGAGTTTGATCAGGCTGAATTTGTTGATTTGGGCCCACTAAGTAGGGACTCTGAATTTAATGTTGCAGTTCAGGAAGCTAAAAAGGATTCTAATCATTTATTTGTTTGGTCAACTGAAATATGGATTAAAATATGGCTTGCTGTGAGCAAGCTGAAAATGCCTGATCTTCCTTGGTTTAATAGAGGAAGGGATCAAAAGTCTTAGGGAGATTGGGATGGTGGAGTGGATTAGTCACTTTAGACCTACTCATCCCAGCTGGGAGGGTCCAGAAGATATACCCTTGACCAATGCCTTGTGAAACAGATTTGTGAGGAAAGCACCTGCATCTTTGAAGAGCCTTGTAATTGCTTTTCTCTGTGTGTCAGATCTAAGAGTGGAAACTGTAGTCACTCAATTACAAAATTTAAATACAATGGGAATAATTGGATCCCGAGGTGGCATGGGCCAAGTGGTGGCACTCAATCGTCAAATGCAAGGTGGGCATAGCTACTGTAATGGACAGCAGAGGCAAAATGGCAATCAGAATAGTGTGTGACTCATGTAGAGCTCTAGCATTGGCTAATTAATCACAGTGTTCCTAGAAGTGAAACTGATAGGAAACCTACTACATTCCTACTTAATTCATATCAACAGAAAACTTCTTGGTCAAATGGACAAAAGGCTAATTTGAATTATAAAAACATAGAATCGTGGCTCATCAATCAATTTCCAGACTTGAGTCAGTTTACAGTCCCAGAATCCCTTGAAGGAAGGGAAGGCCAGAACTCCTTGAGGAAGGACCCCACTATATTACTGACGATTTATGCAGTGAATCTTTCTCCCATCCTTCCCAAAGGAGATCTTCAGTCTTTTACCAGGATAACTGTGCCCTGGGGAAAGGGAAATGATCAGACATTTCAGGGACTACTGGACACTGGAAGCAGCTGACGTTGATTACAGGGGATCCAAAATGTCATTGTGGTCCCCTAGTTAAAGTAGGGGCTTATAGAGGTCAGGTAATTAATGGAGTTTTAGCTCAGGTCTGACATACAGTGGGTCTGGTGGGTCCTTGGACTCATCCTGCGTTCATTTAGTGCGAGTATGCATAATTGGCATAGACATACTTCACAGCTAGCAGAACCCCCACATTATCACACTGACTGCTAGGGTGAGGGTTAATATGGTGGAAAAAGCCAAATGGAAGCCATTACAGCTGCCTCTACCTAGAAAAATAGTAAATCAAAAACAGTATCACATCCCTGGAGGGATTGCGGAGAGTAGTGCCATCATCAAAGACTTGAAAGACACAGGAGTGGTGATTTCCACAACATCCCTATTAAACTCTCCCACTTGGCCTGTGCAGAAGACAGATGGATTTTGGAGAGTGACAGTGGATTATCGTAAGCTTAACCAAGTGGTGACTCCAATTGCAGCTGCTGTACCAGATGTGGTTTTATTGCTTGAGCAAATTAACACATCTCCTGGTACCTGGTATGCAGCTATTGACTTGGCAAATGCCTTTTTCTCCGTTCCTGTCCATAAGGCCAACCAGAAGCAATTTGCCTTTATCTGGCAAGGCCAGCAATATACCTTTACTGTCCTACCTCAGAGGTATATCAACTCTCCAACTTTGTGTCATAATCTTATTTGGAGAGATCTTGATCACTTTTCGCTTCTACAAGATATCACACTGGCCCATTACATTGATGACATTATGCTGATTGGATCCAGCGAGCAAGAAGTAGCAAACACACTGGACTTATTGATGGGACATTTGCATGCCAGAGGATGGGAAATAAATCTGATTAAATTTCAGGGAACTTCTACCTCAGTAAAATTTCTAGGGGTCCAGTGGTGTGGGACCTGTCAAGATATTCCTTCTAAGGTGAAGGATAAGTAGCTGCATTTGGCCCCTCCTATAACCTAGAAAGAGGCACAATGCCTACTGGATCTTTTTGGATTTTGGAGGCAATACACTCCTCATTTGGGTGTGTTACTCTGACTCGTTTATCAAGTGACCCAAAAGGCTACCAGTTTTGAGTGGGGTCCAGAACAGGAAAAGGCTCCACAACAGGTCCAGGCTGCTGTGTAAGCTCCTCTGCCACTTGAACCACATGACCCAGCAGATCCAATGGTGCTTGAGGTGTCAGTGGCAGATAGAAATGTTGTTTGGAGCCTTTGGCATGCCCCCATAGGTGAATCACAGCAGAGGCCTCTAGGATTTTGATGCAAGGCCCTACCATCTTCTGCAGATAACTACACTCTTTTTGAGAGACAGCTCTTGGCCTGTTACTGGAAACTGAATGTTTGACTATGGGTCATCAAGTCACCATGCGACCTGAACTGCCTATCGTGAACTGGATGCTTTCGGACCCATCTAGCCATAAAGTGGGTCATGCACAGATGCATTTCATCATCAAATGGAAGTGGTATATATGTGATCGAGCTCGAGCAGGTCCTGAAGACACAAGTAAGTTACATTAGGAAGTGGCTCAGATGCTTATGGTCTCCACTCCTGCCACCCTGCCTTCTCTTTCCCAGCCTGCACTCATGGCCTCATGGGGAGTTGACAGAGAAAGAAATCAGTTGACAGAGAAAGAGAAGACTAAGGCCTGGTTCACAGATGGTTCTGCATGATATGCAGACACCACCTGAAAGTGGAGAGCTGCAGCACTACAGCCCCTTTCTAGGACATCCCTGAAAGACAGCCGTGAAGGGAAATCTTGCCAGTGGGCAGAACTTCGAGCAGTGAACCTGGTTGTGCACTTTGCATGGAAAGAGAAATGGCCAGATATGTGATTATATACTGATTCTTGGGCTGTAGCCAATGGTTTGGCTGGATGGTCAGGGACTTGGAAGAAACATGATTGGAAAATTGATGACAAAGAAATTCAGGGAAGAGTTATGTGGATGGACCTCTCTGAGTGGTCAAAACTGTGAAGATATTTATATTCTATGGAAGTGCTCACCAATGGGTGACCTCAGCAGAGGAGGATTTTAATAATCAAGTGGATAGGATGACCCATTCTGTGGACATCACTCAGCCTCTTTCCCCAGCCACCGCTGTCATTGCCGTATGGGCCCACGAACAATGTGGCTCTGGTGGCAGGGATGGAAGTAACACATGGGGTCAGCAACATGGACTTCTGCTCACCAAGGCTGACCTGGCTACAGCCACTGCTGAGTACCTAATTTGCCAGCAGCAGAGACCAACACTGAGCCCTCAATCTGGCACCATTCCTCAGGATGATCAGCCAGCTACCCGGTGGCAGGTTGATTATACTGAATCTCTTCCATCATGGAAAGGGCAGAGGTTTGTCCTCACTGGAATAGAACTTACTCCGGATATGGGTTTGACTATCCTTGACACAATGTTTCTGCCAAGACTACCATCTGTGGACTCATGGAATGCCTTATCCACCATCATGGTATTCCACACAGCATTGCCTCTGACCAAGGCACTCACTTTATGGCTAAAGAAGTGCAGCAGTGGGCTCATGTTCATGAAATTCACTGGTCTTACCATGTTCACCTTCATCCTGAAGCAGCTGGATTGATAGAATGGTGGAATGGCCTTTTGAAGTCACAGTTACAATGCCAACTAGGTGACAATACTTTGCAGGGCTGGAGCAAAGTTCTCCAGAAGAACATGTATGCTATGAATCAGCATCCAATATATGGTACTGTTTCTCCCATAGCCAGTATTCACTGGCCCAGGAATCTGGGAGTGGAAGTGAAAGTGGCACCACTTACCATCACCCCTAATGATCTACTAGCAAAGTTTTTGCTTTTTGTTCCCAAGACATTACATTCTGTTGGCCTAGGGGTCTTAGTTCTAGAGGGAGAAATGTTGCCACTAGGAGACACAACAATGATCCCATTAAACTGGAAGTTAATATTGCAACCTGGACACTTTGGGCTCCTTCTACCTTTAAGTCAACAGGCTAAGAAGGCAGTTAGTGTTGGCTGGGGAGATTGACCTGGAATCAAGATGAAATCAGTCTACTACTCCACAGTAGAGATAAGGAAGGGAATGAATGGAATACAAGAGATCCATTAGGGCATCTCTTAGCATTATCATGCCCTGTGATTAAGGTAAATGGGAAATAACAGCCTAATCCAGGCAGGACTACAAATGATCCAGACCCTTCAGTAATGAAGGTTTGGATCACTCCAACAGGAAAAAAACACGATCTGCTGAGGTGCTTGCTGAAGGCAAAGGGAATACAGAATGGGTAGTAGAAGAAGGTAGTCATTAATACCAGCTATGATCACATGACCAACTGCAGAAATGAGGATTGTAATTGTCATGAGTACTTCCTCCTTCTTTTGTTAAAAACAAGTTTGTGCATGTATACACCTGTATTAAGAAAATATCTTCATTTTATTTTCTTTCTTCTTTATCATGTGACATAAAATTTATTAACTTCACATCAGCATTTAAGTTTTCTTAACTTTATGTAATAATATTTGGGTTGGGGATTGGTGCATTTCCGCTTGCACAAAGCATGGTTGTGTTATGGTAGGCATAATTATGACCTTATTATTGACTTTATTTGAAGATTATGTATAATCTCAGGAGATGTGTATGGGTTCAAGTTGACAAGGGGTGGACTTGTGATGGTTAATACTGAGTGTCAACTTGATTGGATTGAAGGATACAAAGTATTGATCCTAAGTGTGGCTGTGAGGATGCTGCCAAAGGAGATTAACATTTGAGTCAGTGGGCTGGGAAAGGCAGACCCATCCTTAATCTGGGTGAGCACAATCTAATTAGCCACCAGTGTGGCTGGAATAAAAAGCAGGCAGAAAACGTGAAAAGAGAGATGGGCCTAGCCTCCCAGCCTACATCTTTCTCCCGTGCTGGATGCTTCCTGCCCTCGAACATTGGACTCCAAGTTCTTCAGTTTTGGAACTCAGACTGGCTCTCCTTGCTCCTCAGCCTGCAGATGGCCTATTGTGTGACCTTGTGATCATGTGAGTTAATACTTAATAAACTCCCCTTCATATATATATATACTCCATTAGTTCTGTCCCTGTTTAGAATGCTAACTAATACAGAATTCAAACAACTCAAGAGCAAGAAAACAAATAACCCAATTAAAAAATGGGCAAGGACCTACATAGACATTTCTCCAAAGAAGACATACTAATGGTCAACAGGTATATGGAAAAAACTCAATATCACTAATAGTTAGGGAAATACAAATTGAAACCACAATGAGATATCACTTCATGTTTGTTAGAAAGGCTATATAAAGAAGATGCAAAATAACAAGTGTTCGTGAAGATATGGAGAAAAGAGAACCATTACACACTGTTGGTGGGAATGTAAATCAATGCAGGTATTATGGAAAACAGTATGGAGGTTCCCCAAAAAATTAAAGATGAAGCTATCATATTATCCAACAATCCCACTATGGGGTATGTATCCAAAATAAATGAAATAAGTATGTGTTAGCTCACGCTTGTGTTGCTATAAATACCTGAGGTTGGGTAATTTGTAAAGAAATGAGGTTTAATTGGCCCATGATTCTGCAGGCTGTAAAGGAAGCATGGCACTGGCATCTACTCAGCTTCTGGTGAGGGCTTCAGGAAGCTTACAGTCATATCAGAAGGTGAAAGGGGAGCAAGCCTCTCACATGGCAAGAAAGGGAGTAAGAGAGAGGGAGAGGCGCCATATACTTTTAAACAACCAAATCTCATGAGAACTTACTCACTATCACAAGGACAGCATCAAGCCACGAGGGATCTGCCCCCATGACCCAAAGACCTCCCACCAGACCCTACCTCCAACACTAGGGATTACATCTCAATATGAAATTTAGAGGGGACATCCAAAGTATATCAAAGTATGTCAAAGAGAACATTCCCATGTTCATAGAAGCATTATGCACAAGAGCCAAGATGAGGAATCAAATTAAGTATCCATCAACAGATAAGTGTATAAAGTAAATATCTATATATACAGAATGTAATATTATGTACCTGTAAATGAGAAGAAAATCCTTTTATTTGCAACAACATGGATGAATCTGTAGGATGCTATGTTAAGTGAAATAAGCTAGACACAGAAAGGCAAATACTTAATAATCTCCCTTGTATGTGGATTCTAAAAAAGTTGAAACCATAAAAGCAGAGTGAAAAATAGTGGTTACTAGGGGCTGGGAGTGAAGGGATTGGGGTGATGTTGGTCAAAGGATACAAAATTTCGGTTAAATAGGAGGAATAAGGTCAGGAACTCTATTGTACAACATGGTGACTATAGTTAATAACAATTTATTGTATTCTTGAAAATCACAGAGAGTATATTTTTGGTGTTCTTACCACAAAAAAGATAAGTATGTGAGGTGATGTATATGTTAATTAGATTGTTTTAGCCATTCCACAATATATACCTATTTGAAAACATGTTGCACATGATAAATATATACAATTTTTATTTGTCAATTTAGATAAATAAGAAACACTTTCACAATTATTTAAATAAGGGATTGGTATGAGCAGCAAGAAATAATAGAAACATGGAACCGTATTTCAAAATTTATGTTCTTGACATGCATATTTACTAGTTTTAACTCCCCATGCTGTGTTACACCACCATGAATTTCACATGGTGATAGTTTGTATATTCTCCTTTTCTGTCTGGCCAATTACTCTTTCTGCAAAAATTAGCCTCCCCAGTCCCAGCCTCTCTTCCTCTCTGCTCCCATAGTATCTTCTGAGGATAAGTCTATTACCATTAGATTTCCCCTATTAGAATTTGGAGTCCATAAGAGAAGAGACTAGTTTGATCATTTCAGTATTCCCAGCCCTAATAGTTCTGTAAATGCTTAGAAAAAATAGCAGATGGTGTATAGTTCACTCAGAGCCTTGGAAGAGTGAAAGCAAACCTTGACTTGCGCAACCACCCAATGCATTTTTATTCTGGTATAATAAATTTACAGTGAACATTAAGAAAAATAATTTAGGAGACACAATGTCAAAAATGGTGGCATGTAGTTTCAGGGGTGAATATGAAACGGAAGAAGCTAGTTTAAATCACGTTGCCTTGATGATGGAAAGACTGACTGACTGAGGATGAGCACAAGGGTAGTTTTTAGCATTAACCAGGAAGGACACCTCTTTGAGTTGCCATGAGAAGTGTGGAATAACCCCAAAGAGGGTCAGGTTGTTCTAGATTGGCTATGACATGGGGATAGCTCTCCAGGCATATGTGCAATTGCTAAAGTTTAATGATGACATGAATGTATGGATTGGTAAATGGATGGAGGATGAATGGATAGAAGGAAAGATAGAGAGATAGATATGTTTTCAACTGGGTATAATTAGATTTGATTAGGTTACAAAATTCTAGTAGAAATAATGCATTATTAACTAAGAAGAAGATTTCTTTTTAGGACAGACAAAATCATGTCAAAATAGATTTTTAGAGATTCATAGAAAATGTATTCATAGATTATGATTGAGCAGTTATGAGAAGAAAAATAATTGAGCATGAAGTGAGCAATCTGACTTATTTAGTAAACAGAGATTAATTATTGAGCCTTGATAATTTCCAAAGCAAGCAACTCTTATAGTTATTTCTATCAAACCTGATGAGAACATAATATGTTGTGATTTTAGTGGATTAAAAATCAAATTGCCTAGTGGGATCCTTCTTCTAATTCTTAGGATTGATGATATCTATGCCAAGTTAATGGAAGGAGGCATTCATTGACTGTTGCCCACACACCAAAAAGTAGAACTGATAGACATTTTTAATATCCTGTAATTCCAGTAGAGTTTTGGTTTCTGATCATCTTTCTTTGAGGAAAGTTACTGAGCTATGTTATATTCTGGACCATATAAAAGGAGATTTTTGTACAGGACTTTTGTGCGTAGTCATAAAAACCAAGATGTACACCCCCACATGCACTCCTTCTGGTTGTGAATTAATCACAACACAATCTTTTCATTGCACTTTGTACTTTTAGAACTGCCTTATATTATATCTCACATCTATGTCTGTTTCTTCCAGTACATTAAAACTTCAACTCCATGTACCTGGAACTGTGCCTGGAACATAGTCTTTATCTTTTCTTCTCTGTGTAAAGATCTCTTTCTGATCTTAAACAGTTCAGCTCAAAAGTTAACCCTGATGCTCCTCCAAAACAGTTAATTGTCTCCATCTTATGATTCTACCATACTTCATTCATAATACTTCTCAGGTACTTATCCCACTATAAGTATACTGTATAACTTATACTGTTATTTATACAGACATCCTAATTCCCTATTGAACAATTACCCACTGAAGGGAAAAGATGTCAAATATTTATGATTTTTGTCCTTAGCACCTAACATAATATCTGCCACATAGTAGGTATACAATAAGTATCTGTTGAATTAAAATGTAATGAATAGGCTGGGCACTGTGGCTCACACCTCTAATCCCAGCACTTTGGGAGGCCAAGGTGGGTGGATCACTTGACCCCAGGAGTTTGAGATCAGCCTGGCCTACATGGCAAAAACCCATTTATACTAAAAACACAAAACCTAGTCAGGCATGGTGGTACATGCCTGAAATCCCACCTACTTGGGAGGCTGAGGCATGAGAATCACTTGAACCCAGGGGGCAGAGGTTGCAGTGAGCCGAGATCATGCCACTGCACTCCAGCCTGGGTGACAGAGTGAGACTATGTCTCAAAAAAAATTTAGTGAATAGTTTATCTACCAAGATAAAAATGAAACTCCATGAAATATGATTCAAGTTCACAATAGGAAATACAAGTAAATTCCAACTTTCAGGGGTAATTATTAGTACTGGAAAGCAAATGCTTGATAAAAGATCAAGCAGCAACTTCACTAGAAAATGATCTTGCATTCTTCCTTTGGTCCTCCTGCTAAAAGGTGGCCACTATGTTGGCGTCATTTTGCATTATTTATTGCAGGAATAAATTTGTAATCAAGGATCTCCCATAAAATTCGATTGTTTAGTATATCTTAAAATCTGTAATTCAAATCTAAAAGCTCGATGGATGGCAGAGCAAGATGACAGAATAAAACCATCCAGCAATTGTCCTCCACAGAAGCATCAATTTGAACACTATCCATGCACAAAAAAAATCCTTCACAGGAGCTAGGAAACCAGAGGAGAGATCACAGTACCTTGTTTTAGAATAATAATAAGAAAAGATGCATTGAAGAATGTAGGAAGGGTGGTTTTACATTACCAAGGCATCCACCCCAAACCCCAGGCAGCAAAGCAAAGAAAGAGATACAATTCGTCGGGTGCAGTGGCTCATGCCTGTAATCCCAGCAATTTGGGAGGCCGAGGCAGGCAGATCATGAGGTCAGGAGATCAAGACCATCCTGGCTAACACGGTGAAACCCTGTTTCAACTAAAAATACAAAAAATTAGCCAGGCATGGTGGCGGGCACCTGTAGTCCCAGCTACTTGGGAGGCTGAGGCAGGAGAATGGCGTGAACCTGGGAGGCAGAGCTTGCAGTGAGCCAAGATCGTGCCACTGCATTCCAGCCTGGGTGACAGAGTGAGACACTGTCTCAAAAACAAAACAAAACAAATAAACAACGAAAGAAAGAA
>NW_012101534.1:76197-77298 GCF_000951045.1 Mandrillus leucophaeus | reverse complement strand
ATGTATGGAAATGCCTGAATGTCCAGGCAGAAGTCTGCTGCAGAGGCAGAGCCCTCAGAGAGAACCTCCACTAGGGCAGTGCAGAGGGAAAATGTGGAGTTGAAGCCCCACACAGAGTCCCCACTGGGGCACTGCCTAGGGGAGCTGTGAGAAGAGTGCCACTGTCTTTCAGACCCCAGTATGGTGAATACACAGACAGCCTGCACTGTGCTCCTGGAAATGCAACAGACACTAAATGCCAGCCTGTGAAAGCAGCCAAGGTGGTTGTACCTTGCAGAGCCACAGGGGCAGTTCAAGGCCTTGGGAGACCACCCCTTGCATCAGCAAGCCCTGAATGTGAGACATAGAATCAAAGGAGATTATTTTGGAGCTTCAAGATTTAATGACTGCCCTTCTGGGTTTCAGACTTGCATGTGGCCTGTAGCCCCTTTGTTTTGTCCAATTTCTCTGATTAGAATGGGAGCATTTACCCAATGTCTGTACCCCCATCATACCTTGGAAGTAACTAACTTGTTTTTTATTTTAGAGGCTCACAGGCAGAAGGGACTTGCCTTGTCTCAGATAATACTTTGGACTTGGACTTTTGGGTTAATGCTGGAGTGAGTTAAGACTTTGGGGGACTATTGAGAAGACATGATTGTGTTTTGAAATGTGAGGACATGAGATTTGGGAGGGGCCAGAGGCAGAATGATATGGTTTGGCCCTGTGTCCCCATCCAAATCTCACGTTGTAATTCCCAATTTGGGGAGTGTAACCTGGTGGGAGGTGACTGGATCATGGGCACACATTTCTCCATGCTGCTCTTGTGATAGCGAGTGAGTTCTCACTAGTTCTGATGGTTTTAAAAGGGTGTGGCACTTCCTTCCTCACACTCCCTCTCTCCTGCTGCCAATAGAAACAGGTGCTTGCTTCCCCTTCACCTTCCACCATGATTGTAAGTTTCCTGAGGCCTCCCATTCATGCTTCCTGTAACGCCTGTGGAGCTGTGAGTCATTAAACCTCTTTTCTTCAAAATGAATGAAAAATGTAAATGCAATAGTTGAAACAATAAAACTACTAAAAGAAAGCATGAAGGACGCTTTTCTTTTTTTTTTTTTTTTT
>NW_012101534.1:73066-74592 GCF_000951045.1 Mandrillus leucophaeus | reverse complement strand
AGAAAGAAAGAAAGAAAGAAAGAAAGAAAGAAAGAAAGAAAGAAAGAAAGAAAGAGAGAGAGAGAGAAAGAGAGAGAGAGAGAAAGAAAGAAAGAAAGAAAGAAAGAAAGAAAGAAAGAAAGAAAGAAAGAAAGAGAAAGAGAGAGAGAGAGAAAGAAAGAAAGAAAGAAAGAAAGAAAGAAAGAAAGAAAGAAAGAAAGAAAGAAAGAAAGAAAGAAAGAGAAAGAGAGAGATACAATCTACTTGGGGGAAAGAGAAGGAAGTAAGTGCAGAACTTTGGCTTGAAACACAATAACAGGCCTGTAATAGTTAAACCCAACACCGAGTGGAATCCCTCAACCCCTGACACCAAACCAATACCCATGGACAGAGCTTCTAGATTTGCCTTGGTGCCAGACATGAACTTGTAACACCAGTGGTATGGACTCATATTCCAGCCCGCATCACCAGTAGCCAATAACAGCAACCTCAGGCTCTGAATAAACCTCAGCAGAAGGTTCAGCCTTAGGTGGATCCCAGTACTGCACTGGTCTCAGCAGCTGTGGGTTTCAGGTGCAACCGAATATTGGCTTAGCCTCAGTGGGTGTGAAATTACCCACTTCACCCCTTTCCTAGCCCCAGATAGCACAGCATGGAGAAAGACACCATGTGCTTGGGGGAAGGAAAAAGAGGTGGCATAGAACATCACCTTGCAACCCAGTACTGACTTGCTTCAGTAAAACTCAGCACAGGGCAGGGCCCCTCAGCCCCTGATACAATGTTTTGTTTTTTAATGTCATCCTAAAGATATGTGATTTACACACCACCATTACATTATTACAGTATTCAGAATTTGACTGAGTACTTACTTACAACATAGAGACTTGTTGGATGGTTGTGATCATATACTGAGAGCGATATGAACAATGAAGTCCAGGCTGAGGTGGTCTCAGATGGAGATGAGGAACTTATTCGGAACTAGAGCAAAGGTCAATCTTGCTATGCTTTCGCAAAGAGACTGGCAGCATTGGGCCCCTGCTCTAGGGATCTGTGGAAATTTGAACTTAAGAGATGATTTAGGGTCTCTGGCAGAAGAAATTTCTAAGAAGTAAAGCATTGAAGATGTGGCCTGGCTACTCATAAAAGCCTATGCTCATTTGCATTAAAAAAGAGATGGTCTGAGAGTGGAACTTATATTTAAAAGGGAAGCAGAGCATTAAAGTTCGGAATATTTGCAGCCTGACCATGTGGTAGAAAAGAAAAATCCATTTTCTGGAGAGAAATTCAAGCTGGCTCCAGAAATTTTCATAAGAGGAGTCAAATGTTCATAGCCAAAATAATGGAGAAAATGTCTCTAGGGCATTTCAGAGAAACTCACAGCAGCTCCTCCCATCACAGGCTTAGAGACTTAGGAGGGAAAAATGGTTTTCTGGGCCAGTCCCATGGTCCAGGTGCTCTGTGCAACCTCAGGACATGGTACCCCATGTCTCAGCTTCTCCAGCTCCACCCATAGCTAAAAGGGGCCAAGGTACAGCTCAGACCATGGC
>NW_012101534.1:25845-71836 GCF_000951045.1 Mandrillus leucophaeus | reverse complement strand
AAGCTCCACCTTCTGGGTTCACACCATTCTCCTGCCTCAGCCTCCCGAGTAGCTGGGACTACAGGCACCCGCCACCACACCTGGCTAATTTTTTGTATTTTTAGTAGAGACAGGGTTTCACCATGTTAGCCAGGATTGTTTCAATCTCCTGACCTTGTGATCTGCCTGCCTCAGCCTCCCAAAGTGCTGGGATTACAGGCATGAGCCACGATGCCTGTCCCTAGGACACTCTTTATGATAGTGGTCTGGGCAAGGATATTTTGGACAAGGCCTCAAAGCCACAGACAATAAAAGCATAAATAGACAAATGGGATTATATCAAATTAAAAGGTTTTTGCTTGGCAAAGTAAACAATCAATAGAGTAAAGAGACCACCTATAGAATGGGAGAAAGTATTTACAAACTATGCATCTCACAAAAGATCCTGTACATCCACAATATACAAGAAGCTCAAATAACCCATAACAGAAAAAGAAAACAAATAATTGGATTTAAGCATGGGCAAAATATTTGAATAGGCATTTCTCAAAAGAAGACATACATATGGTCAAAAAGTAGAGACAAATTGCTCAGCATCACTAATCATCATGAAATAAAAATCAAAGCTACAAAGTGAGATATTACTTCACCCCAAATACAATGGCTATTATCGAAGACAAAAATTGCAAATGCCAGAATGGATATAGACAAAAGGGAACACTTACACATTGTCGATGGGAATATAAAATAATACAGCTGCTATGGAAAACAGTATGGAGTTTCCTTAAAAAAATTAAAACTAGAACTACCATATGATCCAGCAATCCTACTATTGAGTATATATCTAAAGGAAATAAAATCAGTGTCAGTATATTTGAACTCCCATGTTTGTCGTAGAACTATTCACAATACCCAAGGTATGCAACCAACCTAAGTGTCCATCGATGAATAATTGGAAAGAAAATGTATTACATATGCACGATGAAATATTCTTCTGCAAAAATGGATGAAATCTTGTCATTTGTAACAACATGGATGAACTGGAAGACATAATGTTATGTGAAATGAGTCAGACACAGAAAGAAAAATACTGCATGATATCACTCTTATGTGGAATCGAAAGAAGTTTATCTCATAGGAGTAGAGAGTAGAGTAGTGATTCCCAGAGGCTGGGGAGTGTGTGTTAGGGGATAGTGGTGGGTGAGATAGGGAGAGATTGGTCAACAGGTACAAAGTTACAGTTAGGAGGAATAAGTTCTGGTGTACTGTTGCACAGTAGAGTGACTATGGTTAACAATATTTTACTGAATATTTCAAAACAGTTAAAAGAGGGAATTTTAAATGTGCTTGCCACAAAGAAATGAAAAGGTATAAAGTGATGAACATGATAGATACACAGAATTGATATTATACAATGTATACATATATCAAAACATCACATTGTGCCATAAATATGTAAAACTGTGATTTATCTATGATTTAAAAATATAAATAAAAAATCTAAAAAATCATTTTCCTCCTCTTTATTGTTCAAAACTAGTATATTAATAGGAATGATTATGATACAATCTAGAACTGTTCACTCTTGTTTAATTAATTAAATTTAATTAAACATCTACAGAAGATGTTAGGTTGTATATAATTCAAGAAGGCATGATGAGGCTTCTTTGTTAGAAATATCTCACATATAAAATTTAAAATCTAGAAAGAGAGAATTTAAAAAGGAAGAAGCTAGCTTGAATCTAACCAGAAGGAAAGGGTCAGCAAAGTCAAACTAAGGAATAGTAGAGAAACTAAATTTTCTCTACTCTACAAAAAAAATCAGCTTCACTGAAGTAAAAGAAAGTCTGTAAAACTATTCAAGATTAGAGACTCAAGAGGTATCGGGAAAATATAATCCTCCAAACGAAATCAATAAGACAGGAAAATAAATTATAACACCCATGAGGATCAGGATCAGGAAAATAAAATTCTTCTGAGGATCAGGAAAATAAAATCCTCCAAAGGACATCAATAAGACAATTTGAGAAACTTGAATGAGTATGGAATATAAGATAATACTATTGTATCAATAATAAATGCTCCAAATTGGATAATTATATTGATTTTATGTTAAAAATTTTTTTCTATTTTTGGAGACACATGCTCCAATACTGAGGGGTGAGGACACATAATGTCTATAATGTCTTTGCAACTGACTCATGAAAAATAATAATTATGAATCTAGATTAATTTAGTCTTGCAAGTTTTCTGTATGTTTGAAATTTTTAACACAAAAATTTAAAATAATAAGAAAAATAGTGCTTGCTTTGGCAGCACATATACTAAAATTGGAAGGATATATAGAAGATTACCATGGCCCCTGTGCAAGGATGACACACAAATTCATAAGGCATTCCATATTTTTAAACATATCTATGGAAATAAACTAGAAAATCTAGAAGAGATGGATAAATTCCTTCACACATACACCCTCCCAAGACTAAACCAAGAAGTTGAGTCCATGAATACACCAAAAACAAGTTCTGAAATTAAGGCAGTAATTAAGAGCCTACCCACCAAAACAAAAAGCCCATGACCAGATGGATTTACAGCCAAATTCTACCAGAGGTAAAAAGAGGAGCTGGTATCATTCCTTCTGAAACTATTCCAAAAAATTGAAAAGGAGGGAATCCTCCCTAACTCATTTTATGAGACCAGTATCATCCTGATACCAAAACCTGGCAGAGACACAACAACAAAAGAAACTTTGGGCCAATATCCCTGAGGAACATCAATGCAAAAATCCTCAATAAAATACGGGCAAACTGAATTCAGCAGCAAATCAAAAAGCTTATCCACTACAATCAAGTTGGCTTCATCCATGAGATTCAAGGCTGGTTCAACATAGGCAAATCAATAAATGTAATCCAACACATAAACAGAACCAATGATAAAAACCACATGATTATCCAATAGATGCAGAAAAGGCCTTCAATAAAACTCAACACCCCTTCATGTTAAAACCTCTCAATAAACTAGGTATTGATGGAATATATCTCAAAATAATCAGAGCTATTTAGAACAAACCCATAGCCAATATCATACTGAATGGGCAAAAGCTGGAAGCACTGCCCTAGAAAACTGGCACAAGGATGCCCTCTCTTACCACTCCTATTCAACATAGTATTGGAAGTTTTGGCCAGAGCAATCAGGCAAGGAAAAGAAATAAAGAGTATTCAAATAGGAAGACAAGAAGTCAAATTACCTTTGTTTGCAGATGATATAATCCTATATCTAGAAAACCTCATCATCTCAGCCCAAAAACTCCTTAATCTGATGAGCTACTTCAGCAAAGTCTCAAGATATGAAATCAATGTGCAAAAATCTCTAGCATTCCTATGCACCAACAGCAGGCAAGCAGAGAGCCAAATCATGAGTGAACTCCCATTCACAATTGTTACAAAGAGAATAAAATACCTAGGAATACAACTTACAAGGGATATGAAGGACCTCTTCAAGGAGAACTACAAACCACTGCTCAAGGAAATAAGAGAGGACACAAACAAATGGAAAAACATTCCATCCTCATGGATAGGAAGAATCAATATCGTGAAAATGACCATACTGCCAAAAGTAATTTTTAGATTCAATGCTATTCCCATCAAACTACCATGGACATTCTTCACAGAATTAGAAAAATCTACTTTAAATTTCATATGGAACCAAAAAAGAGCCTGTACAGCCAAGAGAATCCTAAGCAAAAATGTAAAAACTGGAGTCATCATGCTACCTGACTTCAAACTGTACTGCAAGGCTACAGTAACCAAAATAGCATGGTACTGGTAGCAAAACAGACATACAGACCAATGGAACAGAACAGAGACCTCATAAATAACACCACACATCTACTATCATCTGATCTTCGACAAACTTGACAAAATCAAGCAATGGGGCAAGGACTCCCTATTTAATAAATGGTGCTGGGAAAACTGGCTAGCCATATGCAGAAAACTGAAACAGGAACCCTTTCTTACACCTTACACAAAAATTAACTCAAGACGGATTAAAGACTTAAATGTAAAACCCAAAACCATAAAAACCCTAGAAGAAAACCTAGGCAATACCATTCAGGACTTAGGCATGGACAAAGACTTTATGATGAAAACGCCAAAAGTAATTGCAACAAAAGCCAAAAGGTACAAATGGGATCTAATTAAACTAAAGAGCTTCTGCACAGCGAAAGAAACTACCAACAGAGTGAACAGGTAACCTACAGAGTGGGAGAAAATTTTTGCAATTGATACATCTGAGAAAGGTCTAATATCCAGAATCTATAAGGAACTTCAACAAATTTACAAGAAAAAAAAAATCAACCCCATCAAAAAGTGGGCAAAAGATATAAACATACACTTCTCAAAAGAAGACATCTATGTGGACAACAGGCATATGAAAAAAAGCTCAATATTATTGATCATTAGAGAAATGCAAATCAAAACCACAATGAGATACCATCCCACACCAGTCAGAACGGCAATTACTAAAATGTCAAGAAACTATAGATGCTTTTGAGGCTGTGAAGAAATAGGAACACTTTTACACTGTTGGTGAGAATGTAAATTAGTTCAACCATTATGGAAGACAATATGGCAATTCATCAGGGATCTAGAATCAGAAATATCATTTGACCCAGCAATCCCATTACTGGGTATATACCCAAAGGAATATAAATAATTCTACAATAAAGACACATGCACACATGTACTTACTGCAGAACTATTTACAATAGCGAAGACTTGGAACCAACCTAAATGCCCATAAATGATAGACTGGATAAAGAAAATGTGGTACATATACACCATGGAATACTGTGCAGCCATAAAAAGGAATGAGATCATGTCCTTTGCCAGGACACAGATGAAGCTGGAAGCCATCATTCTCAGCAAACTAACACAGCAACAGAAAACCAAACACTGCAAGTTCTCACTTATAAGTGGGAGCTGAACAATGAGAACACAAGGACACAGAGAGGGAAACAACATACCAGGGCTACTCAGGGGGTGAGTGGCGAAGAGAGGAAGAGCATTAGGACAAATAACTAATGCCTGTGGGGCTTAAAACCTAGATGATGGGCTGATAGGTGCAACAAACCACCATGGCACACACACACCTATGTAACAAACCTACATGTTCTGCACTTGTATCCCAGAACTTAAAGTAAAATTTTTTAAAAGAATAAATAAAAGGACCAATCTAGAGAAATGCTTGCACAAGTGCATCAGGAGACACATATAAGAATGTACACATTGATATTAGCAAATGTGCTCTCATATACTAAAAATGTTACAATGACTTAAATGTTCTTGAGTAGTAAAATGGCTAAATACATTATGTCGTATATATAAAATGGAATACTACAGAGCAGTGAAAATGAAACAGCTAGAGTTACATATCACAACACGAATAAATCTCCAAAACATAATAATGAGAGAATGAAGCAAGTTGCAAAAGGTATTATATAGTATGATTCCATTTATTTAAAGTTCAGAAATAGGCAAAAGTAAACAAAATTATCAATCAACCCTCTGAAAAAATGAGGGTAAAGAGATCATCAATGTAATACAATAATCTATCATCTGAAAAAAATTGATAACTTCATTTGAATTGAATATTTTGTCCTGTACCAACCATGTTCTATTATAGGACTGTGCTCAGAAAGCTTTAGATATTATGGTGTCATCATCACTGGTATTAGCTCAGTCAAGATTATTATTTTATTATTATTAGTTTTATATTTATAGTCATTCTAATGGGTGTTGTAATTTATGAGTCTGGTGACAACCAGAAGAGCTACAAATTATTCTGTTGATATCTTTCCCTTCAATTGTGAACATATATTCAAACTCAGCACTAGAAATAGCACATACAGTTTTTTACTAGCAATTTGTTCCTAGGATCTTTAATTCTTTCTACATTCATCTTCTCCATTCAGTACTACTGCCTTTACTTCTAGTATTGTCAAGTTACACTGTGAAATGTCTGCCATTCACTGTCAAAACAGCATCATCATGCAACAAAAGATAGAAAGAGCAGCCTTCCCACAGCCACAACTAACCAAGGTTTTATAATGATCAAGACACACAGCCATTAATATGCTCGTGGAGTCATGCTTGGAATTTGGGGATAAAGACAAACTGAGTCTTGAGGTTAAGAGACTCAAAATCATATCACGTGGACAACACTTTAAAGAATATGACTATTTTTTCTATCAGAATTATCTTTTATTTTATTTTATTTTTTATTATACTTGAAGTTCTAGGGTACATGTGCACAACATGCAGGTTTGTTACATATGTATACTTGTGCCATGTTGGTGTGCGGCACCCATTAACTCGTCGTTTACATTAGGTATTTCTCCTAATGCTATCCCTACCCCCTTCCCACACCCCGTGACAGGCCCTGGTGTGTGATGTTCCCCTTCCTGTGTCCAAGTGTTCTCATTGTTCAATTACCACCTATGAGTGAGAACATGTGGTGTTTGGTTTTCTGTCCTTGCGATAGTTTGCTCAGAATGATGGTTTCCAGCTTCATCTATGTCGCTACAAAGGATATGAACTCATCCTTTTTTATGGCTGCATAGTATTCCATGGTGTATATGTGCCACATTTACTTAATCCCGTTTATCATTGATGGACATTTGGGTTGGTTCCAAGTCTTTGCTATTGTGAATAGGGCTGCACTAAAAATACATGTGCATGTATCTTTATACTAGCATGATTTATAATCCTTTGGGTATATACCCAGTAATGGGATGGCTGGGTCAAATGGTATTTCTAGTTCTAGATCCTTGAGGAATCGCTGTCTCTTATACACATCTAGATGTGTATAAGAGACAGGTGTAAAAGTGTTCCTATTTCTCCACATCCTCTCCAGCACCTGTTGTTTCCTTGTAAGGCAGACCTGGTGGTGACAAAATCTCTAAGCATTTGTTTGTCTGTAAAGGATTTTATTTCTCCTTCACTTATGAAACTTAGTTTGGCTGGATATGAAATTTTGGGTTGAAAGTTCTTTTCTTGAAGAATGTTGAATATTGATCCCCACTCTCTTCTGGCTTGTAGGGTTTCTGCTGAGATATCTGCTGTTAGTCTGATGGGCTTCCCTTTGTGGGTAACCTGACCTTTGTCTCTGGCTGCCCTTAACATTTTTTCCTTCATTTCAACTTTGGTGAACCTGACAATTATGTGTCTTGGGGTTGTTCTTCTTGAGGAGTATCTTTGTGGCATTCTCTGTAGTCCCTGAATTTGAATGTTGGCCTGCCTTGCTAAGTTGGGGAAGTTTCCCAGGATAATATCCTGAAGAGTGTTTTCCAGCGTGGTTCCATTCTCCCCATCACTTTCAAGTACACGAATCAAATGTAGATTTGGTCTTTTCATATAGTCCCATATTTATTGGAGGCTTTGTTCATTTCCTTTTACTCTTTTTTCTCTCAACTTCTTTTCTTGCTTCATTTCACCCATTTGATCTTCAATCACTGATATTCTTTCTTCCACTTGATCGAATCAGCTACTGAAGCTTGTGCATGCATCACATAGTTCTTGTGCCATGGTTTTCAGCTCCATCAGGTCATTTAAGGTCTTCTCTATGCTGTTTATTCTAGTTAGCCATTTATCTAATCTTTTTTTCAATGTTTTTAGCTTCCTTGCAAAGGGTTCGAACATCCTCCTTTAGCTCAGAGAAGTTTGTTATTACCGATCTTCTGAAGCCTACTTCTGTCAACTCATCAAAGTCATTCTCTGTCCAGCTTTGTTCCATTGCTGGCGAGGAACTGTGATCCTTTGGAGGAGAAGAGGCACTCCGATTTTTAGAATTTTCAGCTTTTCTGCTCTGGCTTCTCTCCATATTTGTGGTTTTATCTACCTTTGGTCTTTGATGATGGTGGTCTACGGATGGGGATTTGGTGTGGATGTCCTTTTTGTTGATGTTAAGGAATATGACTATTAAGTTATTCCTCTGTGGTGGGAATAAGGAAGACACATTTGATAATTAACTTAAAATATTTAAAGAGTTGTCACATGGAAGCTGGATTTGACTTGTTCTTTATGACCCCAAGGGATAGAACTTGAATCAATGGGTCAGAGCTTCAGAAAGACAAATTTCATCAATTTAAGGAAGAGCCAGCCAGAAATACAATAACCAGTCCCTCAGAAAAGTGAACTACATATTTCAAGAAGCATTCTAAAAGAGTTTAGGCAAGCAGTAGGATGGGGTCAGAGAATAAAATGATTTATTTTTCAGGGTTCTGAGAGTCTGGGTTCTAGGCATGGAAGAGGATGCTGAGGTAGTAGTCAAGAGGCCTGGGTTATTGCCCTTGCTCATTCACTAACTAGATAGATGACCACCATTTTGAGATTTTTCTCTTCTAATAAGAGTATTAGGATAAATGGATAGTGTTGTCACTGCCTTGATAGAAATAATAGCTCCATATCAGATTAATTTCACACTGATGTCAACCTTAGGACAGAAAATCTGTTTCACTGAAGACAACCTAATTTACTAACACTGGGAATCTGATATAGACCAACAAGGTTTGCAGCATTTATTCTCTGGGGAAACATTAGTGGAAGTATAATGTATACATCACCACCATGGAGTTAAAAAAAAAAAAAAACAAGTTTAATCAAAGGGAAAGATTCCACAGGAGCTAGGCTTGATGCTCAAGAAGAATCAATTTGCCTTTGAGAGCAATTGCTCCTCAAGTGTAGCTTTACCCTTGGCTTCTATGAAATATTGGTATATCACCTGGAAATAAGCACCACAACATTTTCTTTTTTATTAGTTTATTATGTTGCTGTATAATACATAATGAACACAATCAGTTGGCCAAATATTGTTCACAGTATGAGTCTATATAAAGGTATGCAGGAACAGCTTATAGAGTCCTTGATATCCCCTGAATCAAGAGATTCAGCTATGTTTATTTTATTACTATAAATTGTACAGAGGAGAGAAATATCTTTTTCTATATTCCAGGGTAATGGAAAGATGCTTCATTTCTTTCATACTGTTTCTATCCCTATGTTAGGAATATTGTCACTGTTATCTACTTTTTAACTACACAGCAATTTTTAGCAATTTCTGATGGGGAAATGTCTCAGTCAAGGTCCCTGCAAGAAACAGAATTCCACTCAGGTGATTTGATGAAGAGATTTTTAATAAAAAACCTGCTTACAGATGTGTGGCTAGGGTTAAAGTTAAACAAGGAAGGATGAGGCCATTATGACCCAAAGATGAGTCATAGCTGGAAGCCATTACTAATCCTAGGTTTGAAAGGGAACATGGAGGAAATAGTGTTTTAGGAACTGGTGAGAGCTGGAACTATGGAGGAATGGATACTCAGCAAAAGCTCTAGCAATGGAGAGACTCAACCACAGCCAAAACTAGAACCAACTTAGCCAGGGTGAAATAGAGAAGAGATATCCCAACCTCTCTCTCTTTATGTCCTATGATTCATGCTGCTGACTCCCTTTAGCTGAGTCAACAATGCAAACTCAGAAATTTAGTTTGGAATAGTTTGTCCAATTACTATCTCCTAACTCCCATTTCAGATTATTTTCCATATATATATATCATACTCTCAAAGGGATATAGTCTAGAAAAGTTTGTTAATGACTACCTAACCAATAAATAATGGAATCCATATGTCACTTGGAGAGAAAAAAATGATGCATGGGGCTACATTTACTGTAATTTAATAATCATTCAAAAATTAATTTAGCCACTACTATACAGTGCTGAAGACAGAAATGGTATCAGACTTCATGCATCTTCTACAATATAAAAATGCCTAGAGACATGCTCAGTTAAAAAGAGAGAAGATATACACACTACATGTAGATATAGAAGTTTACCCATATGGACATGTGTCTGTAGTTTACATATATGGGTGTATATGTGTATGTGTGCCTATAGTGAGTATGTGTATATCTGTGCTGATACTCTCCATATCCCCTCTCCATGACCCTCCCCAAATCCACTCTCCACTCTCCTCCAACTGCTTTGCGCCCTAAATGACTGAACTATATGAATTACGTCAATGGGTTTCCTCATCCTCCGGCTTCCTGTTGGGTTCAGACAATGACTGGAATGCCAGAAGAAAATCAGAAGGCAGCAAATAAGAAAGATCAGAGTATTTATTTCTCTGAGTCTCCTTGCAAAGTCACTATGACTCATCATATCCTCAACCATCACAGTTTCTATCAAGCAACCCATCTTTCTCTGCAGGTTCCAGTTGCTGCTCTCTCTCCTTGTCCCTTCAGTAGTGATGGCACCTTGCTTTGACTATCTCCTGGAGTACTACTTCACTAACCCTGTGGTTTCCCTGTACCCTGCCCATATCTTGTAAATTACACCTTTATTAAACTCTTCTCAGGTTACCGAATTTGAGTGCCATCTGTTTCCAGCAGGAACCCTGATGGATACATTATGCCCCAACAACTTACAAGGATTAATAGTATTTTTCTAGTCTTACTGCAACATTCCAGGCTTTAGAAAATTGTATTTCCTTGGTAATAATCTAGGTCTATTAGACTGCAAGGTCTTCAAGAGCAGAGATCATACCATACACACAGTTGTAACATTTGCAGGCATAAATAGCTCCTGCCCACAGTTGACAATCAACAATTATTCTGAGGAATTGAACTGACATAAAACAAAACATAGCTATTCCCAGGCTATGATCTTGAATGAACAAGATAAACATTATCTTAATCATGACATAAGAAAAATCATGTGATCCTAAAGAATTTATTGATGTTAAATGTTAACTTGCTGAACGTAATACCCATTTTAATGTCTTCTTCATGCCGAAATAAATGGTGTTTAAGAGTATTGGCCAGGCACTGTGCTCACGCCTGTAATCCCAACACTTTGGGAGGCCAAGGTGGGTGGATCACTTGAAGTCAAGAGTTTCAGACCAGCCTGGCCAACATGGTGAAACCCTGTCTCTACTAAAAATGCAAAAACTAGCCAGGCATGGGTGGTGGGTGCCTGTAAGCCCAGCTACTCTGGAGGCTGAGGCAGGAGAATTGCTTGAACCGGGGAGGGGGCGGAGTTTGCAGTGAGCCGAGATTGTGCCACTGCACTCCACCCTGGGCGACAGAGCGAGACTCCATCTCAAAAAAAAAAAAAAGTATTATACAGCTGGCTGTGTAATTACATTAATCAAAGAGTGCTTCTTCAGTTGGTTTCTTTGCAGTTGCCATAGTAGCAACCACATGCTTGCAAGTAGAGAGCACACATAGAACCCATTCTTAATTATACGTGTAGCACTACATTTCAGAGAACACAATAAATATGGAGGTCATGAGTGCATGAAAAAGAAATATGATGAAAAAAGATTTGCTCTCTAGCTTTTCTATCTTTTGATTATTCCTAACCCTTTTATTAGTATGTTCTGATTCCCTATTACCCCTTTTCATTCACTGCAATATAAAGGTCTCTGCAGCCACCCACGAAATTACAAACATCTGCTCCTGAAATGACCCAGAACTGTTCTTTAAAAAAAGTCAGTAGGAAATTAAGTCCTGTCATAACAAAAACACAATGGAATGAAAGTATCTACTGATGCTTTCCTAAGAAAACTGACACCACCCTTGGTCTTTTCTCATATTATGGCAGAGCATCAAGGTCTTCCTTTCTAAGTACTCTTTGTATTACTAAGGGTTCTTATTTATTATTAAATATCTTGCCTAGCTGTGCAATATAGGTTATAGATCTTGGCTAGCTGTGCAATATAGGTTATAGATCTTGTCATTCACATGTATGTTGCCAAGATTAGCTAATTATTGTACTTTTACAAAATAAACAAACCAGAAAGCATAATATCAAGGGTAAAACAAATTTTCCAATCAAAGAAGACTAAGTAATAATTTCTCTTTTTCTCTCTCTGTATTTTTCCAGACATTATTTAAGGAAAGTCATATAGTCTTTAGAGAAATAAGAGACGGTCTTTACTTAATTCTAATTAAGTCTTTCCAAAGGAGATGGATGCCAATCCAACGTACCTGAAAATTCTTTATTTTAAATAGTCTCACAGTTTAATAACATATTTTGGCATTACTTTTGTCCAATACAAAATTAATCTTATATTGGCAATAAATTATCATTGCACAATAACACATTTGTTTCTGCTTTCTTTGGTGTTGATCTCATCAATGTTGACCATTTGCTTATTTATCCTTTCTATTAGCATTTGCTGATTGCTTATTATGCAGTCGACACTTTCCCAAGCTTAAAGAATATACAAATACATGATCCTAACCCTCCAAAAGCTTGTGTCTAGAAAATAAGATAGGTATGCAGTAAACTGGCAGGCCAGCTGGGGGATGCATAGTCTGAGAGCCTAGCAGAAAACACTTATTTCTGCTTCCTGTGCTTGTTCATCCTCCAGCAGCCTAGAGAAGCAAAAGAACAAGTGCATAAGGCTTCTCAAGACCTAAGCTTGAAACTGACCCACTGTCACTCCCACTGCATCCTATTGGCCAAAGCAAGTCACAAGGCCAACCCAGATTTAATGGGAAAGGATATAGGCTCCACCTCTTAATGGAAGGAGCAGCAAAATAATGGTGCAAAAGCTGTGGATGCAAGGAGAGACAAAAGATTGGAAACATGTTTGCATAGTACTAAATGCACAGTAAGACAACAGGTCTAACCTAGAGGGAATCAGGAAAGGCAAAATACAGTCTTTAAAGATTAGTATATTAGTATCTATAATAATATGCATTAAAAGGCAAATCAATACTTACATTGACAGTATAAAATAAGTAATCCAAAACATATAATTGAGTGATAGCCTTGAGTCGGTTGTTCTCTTGTTACATTTCTCAATTAGCTAAACCTCTGAAAAGTAAAGTAAGACTTTTTTCCTGAACTTCAGCTTAATATAAACTCTTACATTCTTTTCTTTTTAAAAATTTTTCCATAAGTTATTAGGGTAGAGGTGGTATTTGGTTATATGAGTAAGTTCTTTAGCGGTGATTTGTGAGATTTTGGTGCACCCATAAACCAAGCAGTATACACTGCACCACATTTGTAGTCTTCTATCCCTCGCCCCCCTCCTACTCTTTCCCACAAGTTCCCAAAGTCCATTGCATCATTCTTATGTCTTTGCATCCTCATACCTTAGCTCCCACATGTCAGTGAGAACAAACGATGTTTGGTTTTCCATTCTTGAGTTGCTTCACTTAGAATAATAGTCTCCTATCTCATCCAGGTCACTGCAAATGCTGTTAATTCATTCCTTTTTATGGCTGAGTAATATTCCATTGCATATACATACCACAGTTTCTTCATTCACTCATTGATTGATGGGAATTTGGGTTGGTTCCACGATTTTGCAATTGTGAATTGTGCTGTTATAAACATGAGTGTGCAAGTATCTTGTTCGAATAATGATTTCTTTTCCTCTGGGTAGATACCCAGTAGTGGTATTGCTGGATCAAATGGTAGTTCTACTCTTAGTTCTTTAAGGAATTTCCACACTGTTTTCCATAGTGGCTGTACTAGTTTACATTCCCACCAGCAGTGTAGAAGTGTTCCCTGATCACTGCATCCATGCCAACATCTATTGTTTTTTGATTTTTTGATTATGGCCATTCTTGCAGGAGTAAAAGTGGTATCGCTTTTGTGGTTTTGATTTGCATTTCCCTGATCATTAGTGATGTTAAGCATTTTTTCATATGTTTGATGACCATTTGTGTATCTTTCAAGAATTGTCTATTCATGTCCTTAGCCCACTTTTTGATGGGATTGTCTGCTGTTTTCTTACTGATTTGTTTGAGTTCATTGTAGATTTTGGATATTAGTCCTTTGTCAGATGTACAGATTGTGAAGATTTTCTCCCTCTCTGTGGGTTGTCTGTTTACGCTGCTGACTGTTCCCTTTTGCCGTGCAAAAGCTGTTTAGTTTAATTAGGTCCCAGCTACTTATCTTTGTTTTTGTTACATTTGTTTTTGAATTCTCAGTCATAAAAATCCTTGCCTAAGCCAATGTCTAGAAGGGTTTTCCCAATGTTATCTTCTAGAATTTTTATAGTTTCAGGTCTTAGGTTTAAGTCCTTAATCCATGTTGAGCTGATTTTTGTATAAGGTGAGAGATGAGGATACAGTTTCATTCTCCTACTGTGGCTAGCCAATTATCCCAGCACCGTTTGTTGAAAAGGGTGTTCTTTCCCCACTTTATGTTTTTGTTTGCTTTGTTGAAGATCAGTTGGCTGTATAAGTATTTGAGTTTATCTGTGGGTTCCCTATTCTGTTTCATTGGTCTATGTGCCTATTTTTATACCAGTACTACACTGTTTTGGTGACTATGGCTTTATAGTATAGTTTGAAATCAGGTGGTGTGATGCCTCCAGATTTGTTCTTTTTGCTTAATCTTGATTTGGCTATGCGGGCTCTTTTTTGGTTCCATATGAATTTTAGAATCATTTTTTCTAATTCTGTGAAGAATGATGGTGGTATTTTGATGGAGATTGTATGACTTTGTAGATTGCTTGTGCCAATATGGTCATTTTCACAGTATTGATTCTACCCATCCATGAGCATGAGATGTGTTTCAATTTGTTTCTGTCATCTATGATTTCTTTCAGCAGTGTTTTGTAGTTTTCCTTGTAGAGGTCTTTTGCCTTCTTGGTCAGGTATATTCTTAAGTATTTTATTTTATTTTATTTTATTTTTGAGGCTATTGTAAAAGGGGTTGAGTTCTTGATTTAATTCTCTGCTTGCTCACTGCTAGTTTACAGAAGAGATCTGATTTGTGTACATTAATCTTATATCCAGAAACTTTGCTGAATTATTTTATCAGTTCCAGGAGCTTTCTGGAGAAGTCCTTAGGGTTTTCAAGGTAAAAGATCATATCATCAGCAAACAGGGACAGTTTGACTTTCTCTCTACCAATTTGGATGCCCTTTATTTATTTCTTTTTTTTCTGATTGCTCTGGCTAGGACTTCCAGTACTATGTTGAAGAGGAGTGGTTAGAGTGAGCATCCTTGTCTTGTTCCAGTTCTTGGAGGGAATGCTTTCAATTTTTTCCATTCTGTGTTATGCTGACTGTGAGTTTGACAGAGATGGCTTTATTACATTAAGGTATGTCCATTGTATGCTGATTTTGTTGAGAGTTTTAATCACAAAGGGATGCTGGATTTTGTAGAATGCTTTTTCTGCATCTATTGAGATGATCATATGATTTTTGCTTTTATTCTGTTTATGTGGTATATCACATTTAATACAGACACCCCATTACTAAGTATATATTTAATATAAATTATTCTAATATAAGGACTCATGCACAAATATGTTCACTGCAGCATTGTTCATGATAGCACAGACATGGAATAAAGAAAATGTGGTATATATACACCATAGAACACTATGCAGCCATATAAAGGAACAAGATCATATTATCTGAAGCAACATGGATGGAGTTGGAGGCCATTATCCTAAGTGAACTAACACAGGAACAGAAAAGCAAACACTGTATCTTCTCACTTATAAGTGGGAATTAAATGTTGCATACGTATTGGACACAAATAAAGGAACAACAGGCACCAGGGCCTACCTGAGGGTGTAGGGTGGGAGGAAGGAGAGCATTGAAAACCTACCTATTAGGTACTATGCTTATTACCTGTATGACAAAATAATCTGTATACCATACCCCCATGACACACAAGTTACCTACATGACAAACCTGCACATATACCCCTGTATCTAAAATAAAAGTTAAAGAAAAGCATAACGCAACTCCATTTTGTTTACAAGCAACTAACTTCAAATTCAACATATGTGGGTTGGAAGTAAAATGATGGGAAAGATAACCCATGCAAATATCAAATACAAGCCGAAGTAGCTATATTGATATCAGATAAAGTAGACTTCAGAACAAATAAAACTATAAGAGACAAATTTAGATGTGTTACATAATGACAAAGGATTAATACACCAAGAAGATACAGTAATCCTAAATACGTACATATCAAAAATAGACCTTACAATAAAACAAAGATCTACCAAGCATATGGAGAACAAAAAAAAAGCAGGGGTTGCAATCCTAGTCTCTGATAAAACAGACTTTAAAACATCAAAGATCAAAAGAGACAAAGAAGGCCGTTACATAATGGTAAAGGGATCAATTCATCAGGAAGAGCTAACTATCCTAAATATATATGCACCCAATACAGGAGCACCCAGATTCATAAAGCAAGTCCATACAGACCTACAAAGAGACTTAGACTCCCATACAATAATAATGGGAGACTTCAACACTCCACTGTCAACATTAGACAGATCAATGAGACAGAAAGTTAACAAGGATATCCAGGAATTGAACTCATCTGCGCACCAAGCAGACCTAATAGACATCTACAGAACTCTCCACCACAAATCAACAGAATATACATTCTTCTCAGCATCACATTGCACTTATTCCAAAATTGACCACATAATTGGAAGTAAAGCACTCCTCAGCAAATGTACAAGAACAGAAATTAAAACAAACTGTCTTTCAGACCACAGTGCAATCAAACTAGAACTCAGGACTAAGAAACTCAATCAAAACCACTCAACTACATGGAAACTGAACAACCTGCTCCTGAATGACTGCTGGGTACATAACAAAATGAAGGCAGAAATAAAGATGTTCTTTGAAACCAATGAGAACAAAGATACAACATACCAGAATCTCTGGGACACATTTAAAGCCTGTCTCTTATACACATCTAGATGTGTATAAGAGACAGCCTGCATGTTGCGCACGTGTACCCTAGAACTTAAAGTATTAAAAAAAAAAAAAAAAAAAGCAGAGAACAAGACTCATCCTTCTGCTATCTGCAAGAGATCCATCTCATAGGTAATGACACCCATGTGTTCAAAATAAAGAAATGGAGAAAGATCTACCATGAAAGGGTTAACAAAAAAGAGCAGGTGTTGCTATTCTTGTATCAGATAAAATAAACCTTAAACTCACAACAGTTATAAAAGGACAAAGAAAGGCATTGCATAATGATAAAGGATTCAATTCAACAAGAAAATTTAACTATTTTAAATATATATGCACCCAACATTGGAGCACCCAGATTCATAAAACCATTACTTCTAGACCTAAGAAAATATTAACAGGCACACAATAATAGTGGGAGATTTTAACACCTCACTGACAGCATTAGACAAATCACCAAGGCAGAAACTAACAAAGAATTTCTGGACATAAATTTGACACTTGACCAACTGAACCATCTGCAGAGTACTCCATCCTATAACCACAGAATGTACATTCTTCACATCCACACATGGACCATACTTGAAGATTGACCACATGCTCAGTCATAAAGCAAGTCTCAATAAATTCAAAAAATCAAAATAATACCAAGTATATTCTTGGACCACAATGAAATAAAAATATACATCAAACCAAGAGGAACTGTCAAAACCACATGAATACGTGGTAAGTAAACAACTTATTCCCAAATGGGTAAACATTGAAATTAAGGCAGAAATCAAAACATTCTTTGAAACAAATGAAAATAAAAACACAACATACCAAAACCTCTGGGATATGGCAAAAGTAGTGTTAAGAGGAATGTTTTAGCACTGAACACCTAGATCAAAAACATAGAAAAATCTCAAAATAATAACCTAATCCTGCACCTAAAAAGAACTAGAAAAACAACAATAAACTAAACCCAAAGTTATCAGAAGAAAAGAAATAACTAAAATAAATGCAGAGCTAAATGAAATTGAGGACCAAAAATATATATAAAAATCAATGAAATGAAATATTGGATCTTTGAAAGGATTAACAAGATTGAGAGACCACTAACAGGATTAGCAAAGACAAAGAGGGAGAGGATCTAAATAAGTGCAATCAGAAATAACAAAGGTGGTATCACAACTAATTCCAGAGAAATTTCTGTTCTAAGTCATCCAGTTTGTAGTACTTATTACATGAGCCTTAGGAAATTAATACAAATATTAACAACTTTATGCTTATAAACATGACAGTTAGAAGGAAAATGACCACTTTCTACCAAAACTTAACCAGGATGAAATAGATAATCTGACTTATCCTATAACTAATAACAAAATTGAATATGTAATTTAAAAGCTCTGAAAAAGAAAATTCTAAGCCCAGATAGTTGCACAGAAGCATTCTGCAAAACATTAAGGAAGAATTAACACCAGTTTTACACAATCTCTTCCAGATGAAGGCAGAGGAAGGAATACTTCTTAACTCACTATATAAAGCCAGTATTACCCTTATAACAAAATAAATAAGATAATACAAAAAACTATAAAAAATTACAGAAGAACATCTCCCACAAATTTAGATATAAAATTCTCAAAAAATAAATATTAACAAATTGAATTTTAAAATGTATTAAAAAATGTACATACCATGACCAGGTAGGATTTATTCCAGGTATGTAAGACTGGTTTAACACTTGAAAATCAATCAAAGTAATCCACTATATAAACAGGCTAAAGAAGAGAAGTCATATGATCATGTCAATTAACATAGAAAAAGTATTTGGCAAAATCCAATAGTCATTCATGATTTTTGAAAAACTCTTATCAAGTTAAGAATAGAAGGGCATTGCCTAAACTTGATAAAGTGTATTTATTTTAAAAACCCTACAGTTAACATCATACTTCATGAAGAAAGACTGAATTTTTTTTTTCCTAAAATTGATAAAAATGGGAGAATAGTCACTCACATCACTTTTTTCAAAATAGTGCTTGAAGTTAGAGCCACTGCAATAAGTCAAGAAAAGCAAATAAATGACATTCAGTTTTTTAAAATGAGAAAATAGAAGTATTCCTATTTGTAGATGACATTATTATCTATGTCAGAGATCATGAGGAGAATAAAAGAAATCATGAGGAATCTCAAAAAAAAATGCTAGAACTAATAAGTGAGTTTGGCAAGGTCACAGGACACAATATTAACACATGGGAATCAATCTCATTTTTATATACTAAAAATGAACATATGAAAATCAAAATTAAAAACATGATACAATTTACAATCACTCCCAAGAAAAGTGAATACTTAGGTATATGTTTACCAAAATATGTACAGGTTACGTATACTGAAGATTTCAAAACGGTGATAAAAAAGATCAAAAGCGACCTACATAAGTGAAGAGATATCTCATGCTCGTGTATTAGAGGAGTCAACATTGCAAAGATGTCAAATTTCCCCAAATTTATTAATGTAATTCCTATCAAAAACCCAATAATATTTTTGTAGATATCAACAATAGTAGTATTCTAAAATTGGTATGAAAAGACACAGTCCATAGAATATATAAAACAATCTTGAAAAGGAAGAATAAAATGGGAAGAATCACTCTACTCAATATTAAGACTTACTTATAGCTACATAATCAAGACAATGTTGTATGGGCAAAGGGATAGACACATATATCAATGGCATAGAATAGGGAACTTAGAAAAAGTCCCAAAATAATATGTTTAATTTTTGACAAAGGTGTACATGCAAACCAATTCAAAGGAGGAAGAACAGCCTTTTCAATGGATAGTACTGAAGCAATTGGACACAAATGCGAAAAAAAAAAACCCTTGACTTAATTCTCACAAATTATACAAAAAAAAAAAAACTCAAAATGAATACTGTGCTTAAATGTAAAATATAAAACTATGAAACTTTTAGAAAAAAATTATGAGAAAATCTTCAGGTTCTAAAGCTAGGCAAAGAGTCTTATACTTGACACCAAAAGCACAATGCACAAAAGAAGAAACTTGATAAATGTTTCAGGAGACTTCGTAAATCACATCACATCTAATACATGAAAGGTAATTCAGTATCAATAACTATCAGGGAAATGCAAATTGAAACCATAATGTGATATTACTATATACCTGTCAGAACAGCTAAAATAAAATTATAGTGACAACATCAAATGCTAGTGAGGATGTGGAGAAAGTAGATTACTTGCATTGCTGGTAAAATGGTACAGCCACTCTGGAAAACAGTTTGGCGATTTCTTTTAAAACTAAACATGTGAAACAACAGGTGCTGGAGAGGATGTGGAGAAATAGGAACACTTTTACACTGTTGGTGGGATTGTAAACTAGTTCAACCATTATGGAAAACAGTATGGCAATTCCTCAAGGATCTAGAACTAGATGTACCATATGACCCAGCCATCCCATTACTGGGTATATACCCAAAGGATTATAAATTATGCTGCTATAAAGACACATGCACATGTATGTTTATTGCAGCACTATTCACAATAGCAAAGACTTGGAATCAACCCAAATGTCCATCAGTGACAGACTGGAATAAGAAAATGTGGCACATATACACCATGGAATACTATGCAGCCATAAAAAAAGGATGAGTTTGTGTCCTTTGTAGGGACATGGATGCAGCTGGAAACCATCATTCTTAGCAAACTATCACAAGAACAGAAAACCAAACACCGCATGTTCTCACTCATAGGTGGGAACTGAACAATGAGATCACTTGGACTCAGGAAGGGGAACATCACACACCGGGGCCTATCATGGGGGAGGGGGGAGGGGGGCGGGATTGCATTGGGAGTTATACCTGATGTAAATGACGAGTTGATGGGTGCAGCACACCAACATGGCACAAGTATACATATTTAACAAACCTGCACGTTATGCACATGTACCCTACAACTTAAAGTATAATAATAATAAATAAATTTAAAAAAAAAAAAAACTAAACATGTGATTACCATATAACACGATTTCACTCTTGGGCATTTATTTCAGAGAAATAAAACTTTTTTTTCAAACTAATACCTGTGCACTACTGTTCATACAAGCTTTATTCATATAGCCAACAACTGAAAACATCCCAGAAGTCTTTCAACGGGTGAATGATTAAATAATCTATGGTGTATCCATACAATGTAACACTACTCAGCAATAAAATAGAATAAACTATTGATACACAAGAGAGCTCGGACACATTCCTAGGGAATTATGCTGAGTGAAGAAAAGCCAATCCCCAAAATTTAAATACTATATAATTCCATTATAACATTTTGAAATGACAAAATTATAGAAATGGAGAACAGATTAGTGGTTACCTGTGGTCAGGGACCAGGACAGGGATGGGGAGGAAGGGAGGTGGGCAACACAAGGGATTTTTATGATGATAGAACTGTTCTGTTTCTCAACTTAAGTAGTGGATACATGAGCACATTATATAGAATGCAATACACACACACACACACACACATACACAAATACAAGTAAAACTGGAAAATTTTTACCTAGATTGGTGGTGGATTGTATCAACGTCAATATCCTTTGTGATATTGTATGACAGGTTTGCAAGATGTTACCATTTGGAGAAACCAAGTAAGGGTACACTGGCTCTCTCTACTATTCTTACAACTGCATGTGACTCTAAACTCACTGAGAACAAGTGGGAAGTAATATAGGCATTCTTAATTCTCCCTTAAACAGGGACCTATATTTTTGTTGGTATATGTCCTTAGCATTTTTATAAAGCTTCTCATGGTGCCACTTGTATTTTATCAGCATCTCCTATATGAAATGAAATGTACATAAGGCTTCGAAGTATTAAAATTTCCAAATAATAATAGCAGAAAGAAAAATATCTTCAAATACCTTGTCAGTAGAAAGTGAAGAAGCTAAGGGTCTAAATCAACTGCCCATATTCTTTTGGCAAAATATCAAACTTTCAACGAACAGATTAGGTAGCAATTTCAAGAAAATTTTTTTCTTTATATTTTACTTTTTTCTAAGATAATTTGATTCAGCGACTGAAATTTAGAATAAAAAAAGACAAAGAACAAAAGATAAAAAGAGGCAGTAGACTCAGGATCCTGGAGTCTAGTCTCAAATCTGCTACTATCTGTGAGTTTGGGCAGAACTACTCAATCTTTTTGTATCTCAACTTTCTGGTAAAAATAAAAGCATTATACCAAACCCCAAGGTTCCTTCCAGTTCAAAATAGTCTATGATCCTATGAAATTTAGAATGTTGATGAAGGTATAATTGATAATGTTTCATCCCATTCCTTCATTAGACCTAATTTAATAAAGTTCTCCATGGTAACTTCAATTGGCAATCCACGCATTCCCTTCAGCTGTGTAAATGATGCTCCTCATTCCAGTATGACTGTCCAGGTTTCATTACCAAGTCTCTAAGTGCTAATTAACTTTGAAACTGCTCTTCAATATGGGCTGAATTACAATTCATAGTAAACTGCTTCTATCTCCCTCAGATTGTTCTCAATTTGTTTTCAGACACATGGAGTGTCATTTTACTGCTATTCTTAACTGTTTCCTTTGGAGTTCCTCTTTTTCAGTCATTCCATTGAATGAAATAATTTTGAAGAGGAGAGAGATTGAAAAAGGTTTTAATCATATAGCAGCTTCAAGACTTCTTAGCTACCAGTGCTTTGGGGGGGGGGGGCTCTTGCCTAACATTCTTCTGTGGCTCAGATATTATTGTTCTCAAGAGTTACCCTTGGTACAAATTCTCTGTGGTACTCATCTTCTTATACTATCTGAACCCCACCCTCTGCTCAAAACCATAAGTATCTTTACTGCATCACCAAATCAGAGCCTCTTTCCCAAGGAGCCCATCTGGATATTGACCATCACTGTGAAACTATTCTGCTATATTACTCAGATTTTCTACATTACTGCTGCCTTACAAGGACCCTTCTCTAATTCTCATTGGCTTACAACCACAATATTTATTTCTTTCTCACAGATCTACAGGTCAGATGTTGGTCAAATGGACTTGAGTGGGCTTGCCTGGCTTGGCTCCCGGCTACAATTGACAGCATGTCCATTTTGCATGTCTCTTCATTCTGGAACCAGCAGCTGCTCAACAGTTAATATTCTTCTCATGAAAGAGTATAGATTTGCAAGAGTATTGGCAGAAACTTTCCATATTTCTTTGAGGTTTTTAACTCAAAACCGTCATACTCTCAATTGTGTACACATTTCATTGGCCAAAGTAAATCATATAAACAATCCAAACATCACTTGGATTGGGGAAGTCTATTCTACACATGGAGAATCCATGGTAAAGGCAGAGAGGGGAAGAACAGTTGTAAACAAATAATATCATCTATGTCTGCTTACTACTATAAAGAGAACAAAGTAAAGGCAACTAGAATTACCCCAGTATAGGTTGAAGGAGTTTTATGGTCTCAAGTTGCTTTTGGAGAGTGATAATCTGGATCTTGGAAACATGCTCTCGGTTTTAATGATCTCTTCATTCTTTCTTCCTGCCAAGACCTGGAGGGCTTCATCAAATGGCCCGTGCTGACATCCCACAGCTTCGAAGCTGTAAGGTGGGAAAGAGGCTCGGAATTGGAGATGCAGTAAGAATACTTAATGTTTGGGGTAGGGTATGGGGATCAAATAGTATGAAGGGATGAGAACCACAAAAAGTTTTCCTAGCCTTGATTTTCTCAAATAACTGGGTGGTATAATAAAACAAGGGTCACATGAGTAAAGAAAATGTTACACTGTATCAAGGGTAACTCTCTCAAAATTGAGAACAGTGAGACCTGAGCCCCAGAGGAATGCTGGGCAAAGATCTCCCAAAAGCGCTAGCAGCTAAGCAAGAAGTCTTGAAGCTGCTATATGATTAATACCATCTCCAGTCTCTTCCTGCATTGATAGTCACACCCACACTTTCTCTCTCCCTCTCTCTCTGTCTCTTCCCTTCCTCTCTCCCTCTTTCCCTCTCTCCCTGTCTCTCTCTCTCTCTCTCTCAAAAAGATGTAGTGACTTGCCCAAGGACAGAGAATGTTACTGTTGGAAGTAATACAAATTTTGACTAAAGACTAATGTTGATTTCCTCCATCTGTGGTTGACTCCCACACTCACCAAGGTCAGAACAGCCACTAAGGAGTATTTTGAAAACTTGAGGGGAACTTTTTTATTTTGACAATGATTTGGGGTGGTACTGGCATTTGGTGAGTCAGGGTTGACAGATACCCTACAACGAGCAAGACATACAAAAAAGTTTGATATCCCACATGAATTTCTAATGTCTTAATGCAGCCATGTAAATGAAAATCCCATTTATAGGTGTTTATACCTAGAATCTAACTCCATGTCACACAAAGTGTTCTCTGTAAGGTGTTAATTTGCACTGAAGTTTTTAGAACTGCAACCACTGTATAAATTAAAGGAAGACTGTATTTCCTTTCATTCGTTTTGCTCTAAACTTTACCAAGGGTTGTATACCATTCAGAAAAATCATATCTCAAAGGCAATGCTACATGTGTATTTGGGTCACCAATACAACTCACCTGTATCAGTCTGCAGCTGTAGTTCTTGTGTCCACACTGATTAGAATAATAGGTGCAAGCAACGGACATTATGTCTTAAAGTACTGTCATGCCTGAACACATACTGAAACATATCATAAATTACATATTTCTATGTAATTTATTTTATGTAATAAACACATATTGAATCACATTACCTGTTGTGAAACACATATGATTAAAATATTTTTTATAAATTCCTTTTATTTCTCTTTTATATTACAATTTGGATATTCTATTGCTTTTTAAAAACATCTATATAAGTTATATATGAATTTTATTTCGAGGTATTAAAATGGTACCAAAAACTTTAAAAGGTAACAAACATTTTACAATAATTGTGTAAAACATTTTTGTAAAATATTTTAAAAGCATCCAAATATTTACAAAAATAGCTGTTATAAAAACAATGCTAATTTTGACAGGTTTGAAAACTCTCTATGCAATCCTTCTCTTTCTTTTCCAACTATTTTTCTAGCTAAAAATGACACATACAAGTATCAACCCTTGATTGACAATTTATAGTTGTGAATTAATGAAATCAAATTTAATGAAGTGCTATTGATAAATGTCTAGTTTACCCCCAATTCACTAATTCAAGTGTCAGTAATTTTTCCCTTAACTATGCTTTTTACAAAATGCTTTTTAGCCTCTTTTCTTCATGCCTTCCCTTCTCTAAGCTACTATTATCATATTCATGTCTTAGCTCTAATCACTGTGTGTTAAAAGATCTTTCAGAGAAAACAAGAGCTAATCTGTATTTGGTCCAATAGAGAACACATTCTATGGGTTATTCAATTATGTTAGAATATGAGTGCTTACAGTCAGACTTTCTGGGGTTTTTTTGTTGTTGTTCCTTTTATTTATCTGTCATTGAATGTTTTCCTTACTTGACTTCCCTATTTTTGAACTGGTCCTATGTTTTCTTACTGAATGTTTATGCTTTGTAATCCTCTGAATTAAGCTAATTCCACTGGGAAAAAGCATCCTTATTCTATCTGATTCACCCTCTCTGAGTTTCCCCCCAAATTATCTTTCAGTACATCAGCCAAATTTATTAATATGCTATGTCAAATATTAAACACCGGGGGAAGGGAAAAAATCAACAATCCCAATTTATGCTTTCAAGGATTTTCTTCTCCTGGTTACAGAAATCCATACCCTAGAAATAAGGAGAAGATAATGATATCTGTACACATAGCATTATCATTAAACGCCCAAACACAAGCACATAAGTTTTTCACGCAGTTTTTCAGTTCTTAGTATTGTGGTATAATTTATTTACAGAAACTCAGTGTAATCTTTAAGAAAAAAAAACTGAAAAGTGTCTATAGGTGTCCAAACCCAGAACTTTAAAATTAAACTACATGCCATGAAGATACTGTCAACTGAAATGAATTGAATTGCTTGCATGTCTAGTTCAATTCAAATTGCCACTGCTCATCGGCTTATTTGGTGTTCAGTTAATATATATAAACCCAGGTATATTAGTCAGCCTTTGCGCTCTGATAAAGACATACCTGAAACTGGGCAATTTACAAAAGAAAGAGGTTTAATGGACTCACAGCTCCACGTGACTGTGGAGGCCTCACAATCATGACAGAAGGTGAAAAGCACATCTCACATCATGGCAGACAAGAGGAGAGAGCTCGTACAGGGACACTTCCCTTTATAAAACCATCGGATCTCGTGAGACTTAATTCACTATCATGAGAGCAACATAGGAAAGCCCCGCCCCTATGATTTAATTACCTCCCACTGGGTCCCTCCTATGACATGTGAAAATTATGGGACCTACAATTCAAGATGAGATTTGGGTGGGGACACAGCCAAATCATGTCACCAAGTCAAAGACATAAGGTTCAAATAATAATTATTGCCTTAGGGGATCCCATTTTTGTCACAAAATAAATAATGGGCTTATAAAAGTTACCCATATATTTATATGTCTTTGTCTGGAATTTATGCTTTAGTCCAATTTATAAGCAAGAATTATGCCATCTTAGCAGATGGTCCTACATGCAAATAACCAAAAGAACAGGAAGAATTGGAAGTGGTTTCTATATAATGGAATATAATTCAGGATGAAAAAATAAGAGACAATTATATAAAGCCAGGAAGAAAAGCATCATCACTCTAGCTGTACATTAGTGTCACCTGGAAAGATTTAAATATACATACCATTGATTCAGACATAGCTAATCTGAGGAGTGGCCTGGATGTTGGGATTTTTAAAAGCCCCCCATGTGATTCCAAGACAAAGCCTAGGTTGAGACCTATAGCACTAAACAAAACTTGGAATTCAATGTGTTACCAAACATATTTAATGGATATTTAAAGTAAATATTTGAAAGAGACTTTTTTCCAACCAAAAAGTGGTTCTGTCAGTATAATAAAATATTTTCCACAGCTATAGGTGATAATATGTATTTTCTTCCTAATATCAATAATTACTTATTTTATCAAAATAATTTAGGTCAAAGAATTATAATATATAATATTTCTGACACAATTTAAAAAATATGACATGCATATTTTTAATTAAATGCAATAAAAATGGGTACTTCAAATTGTGAGTGAATTGCTAAAGCTCCATCATTATACAACTCTAAGTATGCATGTTTCTAACTGCCAAAAATTATGGACATATTTTATGCTGAGAGCTCAGGCAGAGTTAGACACAGCAGATGGTATCATGGCTTTGCTCAAACTGTTTAGATTACAGACACAATAATACAGTATTTTTTTTTTTTTGCTTTTGTATCATTACCTACATCTGTATCAATTTAAAGATTTACGTATATTAACAGCCAAGCAAAATCCCCTTTATACAGGATGTCTGAAACAAAAGTCAACGCAGTTAAGGAAGTGAAATAAGTATAATGTATGCAATTTTAGTTCAGTTAACCCCATATCAACTCACTGAAATCTAACTCTGCGTAAATCCATTCTACTCATAATTTGATCCAAAACAAGCCGCATCAACATCACTTGGGAGCTTGTTAGAAATACAGAATCTGAGGTTCCACCTAGACCTACAGACTCAGAATCTGCATTTTAACAAAATCCCCAAATGGTGCACATTAAGACTTACATGACTACTCTGGGCAATTTGTATTCACATTAAAGTTTGCATGACCACCTCGCCAAATTTTCTAATTTTATCAAATTACCAAAAGCATATCTTAAGGAACAGTCTTGAATGTGTGCAATTAATATATTCAATAACTATATTCTCCTTAGCAGCATTTTAAAGAATATTCAGTCCAAAGCTAAGGGTCATAGCATAGAATAGTCTTTTAACAAAGCTATTCTTTTTACCAACATATTTGTAATGAAGGTAATCACGAATAATATGCAGTGGTTTTAAATATATTCTCAAGCTAAAATATATTAATGAAGGATATATTCATAAGTACACATGCTTAAAATATATTCTTATTCTTATTTTTTGTAGCAATGGGGTCTCACTCTGCCACCCAGGCTGGTCTTGAACTCCTGGCCTGAAGTAATCCTCCTGCTTTGTCCTCCCAAAGTGCTGGGATTATAGGCATGAGCCACCCCATTGGGCCTTATTCTTAGTTTTGGAATACAAACCATATTTTTTAGTAAATTTCTAGAAATTTGGAAAATTTGACAAATGGTCCATTTGATAAAAGAGTAATTTGACCAGTTAGCTTTAAGCAAAATGGCATTTGGTAAATTGATTTTTACTGGTCAGCTTGTTCCATTGAGCATGGTAAATCTATCCATATTTTTATTATACTTTTATTTCCACTGCAGTTTTAAAACCATTTGAGTAGGCTGGTAAATATTCAGGCAATGTTAAATAGGAGTTAAGAGCAGATCTGGATTTGAATATTAGATCTACTCCTAGTATGGTTTTGATGAACTTATTTAACCCTCTAAGACTCTGTTTCCCTAGACCACGTGGCTATTGTGATAATACTACACAGGTCCCTAGTACATATTAATTACTCACTAATTTTTATTATAATTCTTGTCATTCTGTCATCATGATTTTTTAAAAATTTGTTTTCATTCAGATGAAGAAAGTAAAATAAGCAAGAGTCATACCGCTATTCTTCATTTTATTTCCCAACATGGAGAAATGTTTTAATCCACTTCCCCAGAAAAAAGTACTGGCAAATGTGATTGATGAACTGAATTTTTATCTTTTTTTAAATTTTCTTGATTCGTGTCTATGAATACCTGCTCCAGATACAATATCTCCTTTTCTAGGAGACTGGTAGTTATGCTAGAATGCAGACTGAAGACAGTACTGTTTGACTCTTAGTATCGAATGACAGAATATCCTACAGAATATTAGCAAACAGGTGAATGGGGCAAAATGGATACATTGTTCAAAGCTAATGATATGACAGGTATAATTAGAGTACAAAAAAAAAAAAAACTTCTTGGAAAAATTTAAAGTGTCTAACTCTAGTAAGAGATTATTTTTCCAGCTTCCATGTGTTTTTAACAGGGAAGACCAGTTAAGACAATTCAAATTATATTTAACAATTTATAATGTAACCAATTTATTATTGGTGTTATCTTAGATGGAAAAACAGTAAAATGAGATTTTCTATATTGGGTAAAGAAAATTTTCACCCATCTTCAGATAGCTAGTGACATGGTAAGATCAGCTCTGGTGTTGGTTTTGAATTCAAAGGCCCAGTAAACTGGTACCCCCATTCACATAATTCTTTTATAGTATGCTACATCTAGGGCAGGAGAAGGAATTACCAATTCATGTTTACTCTTTGCTTGATATAACTTTCCATAAGTTATATCACTTAATCTTTACAATGACCCTGCAAGGTAGTTGTTATATCATTAATGAAAAATTAAGATTCTGGAAGGTTAAAGGAATTGCCCATGAATACACAGCTGGAAAATGCAAAGCTGAGCTCCAAACCCAAATTTCTCTGCCTCTCAAGTCCATGTTCTTTGTAACACTCTACACAGCTCCCAGGGTCTATGGTGTATTGGAAAACAGCTATCTGCTTTGTCATGGAAGGTGGGGAAATCATTAAGAGTTTGGGGCCATCACCAACTAACAGTGTGAATTCAAGCCAGTTATTTTACTTTTGTTTCTTCACTGCAAAAATTAGGAGTTAGACTACAAGATCTTTAAGCACTTCTGCCACTTCTAAAAGAAATGTGTTATCTGGCCTGTTACGCAAAACACAATTTTATATATATGCTTTGCTCATTCATTGCTCAATCATTAACTGATTGACTCATTCATTTATTCATTCATTTAACAAACCATCACTCATTTATTTAAAAATGCACTTAACAATTGTGTTTATTAAATACTCAGTATGTTTCCCTACATATGTTTCCATATAGACCATTCGTGCTCAAGTAAGTTTTTTAAACATTTAGAAAAATGACAACATAGATGGAGCCTGCCTTGATTTAGTTTCTAGCTACCAAATACGCAAAAAGCTGGATTTGGGAAGTTGGGTTGCTTATTAATCCTACGGTGCTAATGGGACTGAAATTTCATCTAAGAATGAATGATAACAGTAATAATAACAATGACATCAACAATTAACTATTATTTAAGGCCTCTTGGGGGAAAATGCTCCTCAGCCCAGTTTAATGGCTTACACATCAAATGCTTTTTGTAGTATTTTATAGATACTGATTCAGCAAAGGAATCTGAAAAAGGTCATAAGATGCAGAAGGTAGAAAATAGTACAGTCTCAAAATGTGCTACAGATTATGTCCTGTTCAGTGCCAAGTCAAGGAAGAAGTATTAGCTGTATTATGATGACAAATTATACATCTATTCGGAAATGCTTTGCCCCCATTGGCAATTCTCTTCTGATTCAACTGTAAAAATGTTCATGCATTTAATAGAAAGATTTTGCCAGCAATATATAAAAATATTAATAATTTACTTAATGTCCATTCTACCGAACCTCTAAAACTATAGACTTGAGTAAATGTATTTATAAGGATCAGACAACCTTGGAGCCAAGTGAAGAGAATCGATCTTGTATCATTTCAAAATATTTTAAACTTGAAGCTGCCACTACATTCCCTTGATTAAATAGCAGTCAGCCAGTTTCTGCCAAAAAGAAAAAAAATTAGTTGCATGCAGCAACCAACATAGCATTGAACATTGCACATGGTAGAACTGATAAATTTGCTACTCATAGAGTCAGCAGGATGAGCAATGTACCTGGGTTAACACATTTCAGATTTTCAAAGTCATGATTAGAGCTGATTGAGCGTAACAAAAATGGATACTCTGATTGTGAAACTGAAGGAAGATGGAAGAGATGTTTCATTCTCTTTGTAAATAATAATTCATGAAAAGAACATAATGTAGAAAAATTATTCTCAGCAAAAGCATAGTTTTCTTCCAACAGAAAATGTCCTATAGCATGCACTTGCTTGCATACCTTGAAGATATTTGTATTGTGTTATTTACCAAAATAATGGCCACATTACAGGGCCAGCTAATACATAAACAAAGAGGGCAACTTCTCTGTTACAGACTTACACCTCCCTCTCCAAAACATTGACCCCACTAACCTAGCGATGGCTTGAAATCACAGTTCTCCCTTTGAGTTAAAAATTATCTTCCCTGGAGTGCCTGTGAACATACTAATAATTCCAAGAGGTAAAAATAGTAAACCATCAATTATTTTTAGTCCATAAATTCAAGTAAATGAGTGTGTCTCTTCGTTACAGTAAGACACGACACAAAACAAGTATATTTTGATAGAAGCAGAGCAGACAAGGGATGAGGCCTGGTTCAGTGGCTGCAAACCCAGATGGTGTTACATAATGGAGAGACTCCAGGCAGACATGGTAAAGTGTAAGGACCCATTTTCTCAACGGCAAGGGAGAGATTTGAAAAGGAGGATAGAGGAAAGATGGAGGCAAATTGTCCCTATATTTCAATTTTGCCTCAGGGAAGCACTGGTGATTCTATTTGTGTGCCTTCATATCACCATACTCTGCTTTTCATATTTTTCAAAATTTAAACTTCTTCATTTAAACACTCTGCCCTTTCAAATTTTTCAGAATGATATAGCCCATCCAGAACAAATAGCCCATCCTTGTTATAACAATATTGTTATGAAATTAATTAGAGAAGCTGCTGCTCCAGAAGACAAGATGGCATGTGAAATGGCATAACTGTTGTTTGGAAAGAAGAGCTGAGAATTCACATTGGTAGCAGTTTTTTTTCTCATGTCATTCAAGAGCACAAATGTGAATGTCTCTTGCTCTTGAGTAACCCTTGTGGCTCTTTGTAAGCAGTTTTCATTGGTGAACCAATGAGAATCCTGAAAGGAACATCAGACAGTCCGTGCCCTTGAAAAGTTCTTCCCACAAAGGACTTTGTTATTAAAGATATTCACAGAACATTTGTCCGTTAATTAGGGCAATTTTAAACTCACTTAAAAGATCTTGTTTGAGTCTGGATGCAGTGGCTCATTCCTGTAATCCCAACACTTCTGGAAGCAGAGGCAAGAGGATTGCATGGGCCCAGGAGTTCAAGACCAGGCTGGGCAACAAAGGGAGATCAAGTCTCTACAAAAAATAAAAAAACTAGCGAGTGTGGTGGCATACACCTGTGGTCCCAGCTACCTGAGAGGCTGAGGTGGAAGGATTGCTTGAGCTCCAGAGTTGGAGGCTGCAGTGAGCCATGATCCCACCACTGGAGTGACTTACTCCTGGTCTCAAATAAATTTCTTGTTTGTTTATTTTGCATGCTTGTGTTTTTGAGTGGCTTTTAATGAAACATAAAGTGACCTGTTTTCGCCATCATTGCTGCTAGTAAAGCATGCTGGCAAAATAGTACAGGAAGTTGTGCTGGGGAAAAAATATGTATGAAGGGTGGCAAGCAAGGGACAATCAGAAATGTACCAAGAGTAGAAATGACTATCTTTTTAAAAAAAAAATCCACAGATCATGAAAATATGAGCTTTGCAGAATATCTCCTTGATTTGGAAGCAAGTCAACATTGTTAAAGTATTAATTTAAAAGGCACCTACTAAAAATGAGGGCCCACAGGCTCAGCAGTCAGTGGCACACAACCTCTGGCCTCTAGAACAGCAGGTACTCCACAATTACTACCTCCTCTTTCCCTTTTTCCCCCCAAAAATGTGGGATTTATTTAGTGTACATGAACTAAGGGTAGGGTATTTGCGAAAACATGAAATTGATAACTCTATTTTTTTCTTTTTTTTTTTTTTTTTTGAGACGGAGTCTCGCTCTGTCGCCCAGGCTGGAGTGCAGTGGCCGGATCTCAGCTCACTGCAAGCTCCGCCTCCCGAGTTTAGGCCATTCTCCTGCCTCAGCCTCCCGAGTAGCTGGGACTACAGGTGCCCGCCACCTCGCCCGGCTAGTTTTTTGTATTTTTTTAGTAGAGACGGGGTTTCACCGGGTTAGCCAGGATGGTCTCGATCTCCCAACCTCGTGATCCGCCTGTCTCGGCCTCCCAAAGTGCTGGGATTACAGGCTTGAGCCACCGCGCCCGGCCAACTCTATTTTTTTCTGTTAATTGCTTTTCAATAATCTTGAATTAAGAATATCTTGAACTAGGAATTTAGCCACTTCTTTTGTGTTCTGTAGATGGATTGAGAATGCAATATTTGCCAGTATGAAGGATATTGGCCCAGAGAACTTTGTGAGAAGGGCATTCCATGAACACTTGTTACCATATGCCATTTTATTCGTGTTTTAATTTAGAAGAAAAGTGAGTTCTTACTTTCCAACATTGATATTGAAAAACATTGCCCAGTCTCCCATTTGAATTCCAGTTGACCAAGGTCTTAGATCAGGTTCTCTAGAAGCAGAGCCTGAGATATAAACTCCTGTGTAAGTGACTTACTGTAGGTGTGTTCTCAAAAAGATCCTATAAAGGAGTGAAGAAATCAAAATAGAGCAGGGAAAAGCCAAGTGAAGCTGTGGTGTCAGCTGTAGAGTGGCTTCAGCTTGATCCCATAGGGAGCTGAAAGGTTGGATTGTACCTTGAGATAGGATAGGCAGGGTTTGGTATCCCACAGTTTCAGTCATTGGCTGCAGGCTGCCCCCCCCATAAGGTGGGGTGCTGCTCCCCTAGGCAAGGCAGTTCCCCTCTAACAAGATCAATTCCTTCCATAGAATTGTGCATCTGTGAGCCTTTAGCAACCGACATTCACAAAAGTTGGGGAATGGGTGCATCGGTTCAGTAAAGAATATTTAGGTAAGCCCACATCCCTTTAACTCTGAAGCCGGACAGCTAGATTGGGCTAAGAGTTTAGAGTAGTAAGGACAGCCACATTACAGGAATCCTTCTGGACTAGTACTGTTTCCTCATTTCCAGGACTCTGATTTGAGTTCTTATTTGGAAAAATTTCTGACCTAATTACAATATGGCGTTTTCCTATGGAAGGGTTTTCCAATTGCAATCCCTCAGGTATAATCTTAAAATTACAATATAACCATGAACTACTCTCTATATGCCCTATCAGATAAAAGCTAAATAAGGATATGAGATTGGGGTTTGAGATCTCTTTTACACCAAGTTGTAAGATCAAAAGTTTAATTGAAAGTGATTGATTTTCTTTCCATTAAAGCAAACTGTGGTAGGCAACTTCTAAGATGGTCCCCAATCATTCTTGCCTCTTCATATCTATACCCTCCCCCTTGAGAGTGGAATGAATCTAATGACTCACTTCTAATGAATAGAATACAGCAAAAGTGATGGGTTGTCACTTCTGAAGTCAGATTTTATGAATATTTCTTCTTCCATCTTGCTCTTCCTTTCTCATTCTCTTGCTTGCTCGCTTTGAGGGAAGACTGCTACCATGTTGTAAATTGCTCTATTGAGAGGTTCACTTGGCAAGGGAATGAGAGAGACCTATGACCAACAATCAGTAAAGAACTGAGGCCTTCAGTTCAATGGCCTGTGAGGAACTAACTCCTTCCAACAACCACTTGAGTGAGTCTGGAAGCAGGTACTTCCCAGGTTGAGCCTCCAGATGACTGCAGCCCCCCCGCCCAACATCTTGACTGTAGCCTTGTGAGAGCCTCTGAGCCAGAGGTCACCCAGCTAAGCTGTGCCCAGATTCATGATTCACAGAAACTGTGAGATAACAAATGTTGTTTTAAGACACTAATTTTTGGAGTAATTTGTTATGCAGTGATTGATAACTAACATATAAGGCTTTGAGAATTTTCTTCGGTTGTAAATTTGTCTAAAATCCCTTCTTCTATTCTTTTTTTTATACTTTAAGTTCTGGGATACATGTGCAGAACGTGCAGCTTTGTTACAAACATAAACATGTGCCATGGTGGCTTGCTGCTCCCATCAATCCGTCATCTACATTAAATATTTCTCCTAATGCTATCCCTCCCCTTGTGCCCCACCCCTCAACAGACCCCTGTGTGTGATGTTCCCCTCCCTGTGCCCATATGTTCTCATTGTTCAACTTCCACTTATGCCCAGTCTCCCCTGTTCCTATGTTAGTTTGCTGAGAATGATGGTTTCCAGCTTCATCCATGTCCCTGCAAAGGACATGAATTCATTCTCTTTTATGGCTGCATAGTATTCCATGGTGTATCTGTGCCACATTTTCTTTATCCAGTCTAGCATTGATGGGCATTTGGGTTGGTTCCAAGTCTTTGCTATTGTGAATAGTGCTGCCATAAGCATACGTGTGCATGTGTCTTTACAGTAGAATGATTTATAATCCTTTGGGTATATACCCAATAACGGGATTGCTGGGTCAAATGGTATTTCTGGTTCTAGATCCTTGAGGAACCACCACACTGTCTTCCACGATGGTTGAAATAATTTACACTCCCACTAACAGTATAAAAACGTTCCCATTGCTCCACATCCTCTCCAGCATCTGTTGTTTTCTGACTTTTTAATGATTGCCATTCTAACTGGCATGAGATGATATCTCATTGTGGTTTTGATTTGCATTTCTCTAATGACCAGTGATCATGAGCTTTTTTTTTCATAATTCAGCAAAGTCTCAAGATATAAAATCAATGTGCAAAAATCACAAGCATTCCTACACACCAATAATAGACAGAGAGCCAAATCATGAGTAAACTCCCATTCACCGTTGCTACAAAGAGAATAAAATACCTAGGAATACAAATTACAAGGGATGTGAAGGACCTCTTCAAGGAGAACTACAAACCACTGCTCAAGGAAAGAAGAGGACACAAATGGAAAACATTCCATCATCATGGATAGGAAGAATCAATATCATGAAAATGGCCATACTGCCCAAAGTAATTTACAGACTCTGTGCTATCCCCAACAAGCTATCATTGACTTTCTTCACAGAAATAAAAAAAAAAAATCTACTTTAAATTTCACATGGAACCAAAAAAGAGCCTGCATAGTCAAGACAATCCTAAGCAAAAAAGAACAAAGCTGGAGTCATCATGCTACCTGATTTCAAACTATACTACAAGGCTACAGTAACGAAAACAGCATGGTACAGGTACCAAAACAGATATATAGACCAATGGAACAGAACAGAGGCCTCAGAAATAACACCACCCACCTACAACTGTCTGATCTTTGACAAACCCGACAAAAACAAGCAATGGGGAAAGGACTCCCTATTTAATAAATGGTGTTGGCAAAACTGCCTAGTCATATGCAGAAAATGGAAACTGGACCCCTTCTTTATACCTTACACAAAAATTAAGATGGATTAATGATTTAAATGTAAGACCTAAAACCATAAAACCCTAGAAGAAAACCTAGGCAATACTATTGAATACATAGACATGGTCACAGACTTCATGACTAAAACACCAAAAGCAATTGCAACAAAAGTCAAAATTGATAAATGGAATCTAATTAAACCAAAGAGCTTCTGCACAGCAAAAGAAACTATCATCAGAGTGAACAGGCAACCTACAGAATGGGAGAAAATTTTTGCAATCTATCTTTCTTCTATTCTTAAAATGACAAAGATCAGTGCTTCACAAGTATTTTTGGCAGGTGATGACATAAATGTTGACAGTGATTATCTGGATTTAAATTTCCATCACTGTTTTCATAGGATGTACAGGAGTTTTATGTAGATGTGTGAAGGAAGAGCCTAAATTTGATACAGAAAATTCCCAAAACATAAATGGAAAGCTCTTTTGCTGAAAATATAGACAATATCAGTGTTCTTTAATGCTATCCTTAATTTCAGTGAAATTTGTTTGTATTTATTACAACTTATGAGCATCAATGATAATACATTCACTTTTTTCTCTAAGACATCCTGATGAAGCACTAAGCATTTTCACAATGGCAAAAAATCAAACATTGTTGAAAAAGAAGAGACAAAAAGAAATCTAAGAGACTAAAAAGCAGAATAGTAAGTAGAATATTTGTAATTCTTACCAACTATTTTTATGTTGTCTGTCATCATGTGGTGAAAAGATATGAGTCCTTGTGATATTTTGAAAATTCTTTTGGAGATACTTTTTAATGCATGATTCATAAAAGTTAGCTTGATCCTTAACAATAATGAGAATAAGCTTTTTGAATTACTTTGAAATTTGTCTAATCCTGGATTCAGCCACTCAAGAGTCATATTGTTGTAGTCAACAATAGCCTCTAGTTACAGAGCTCAGACCTAACTACTAGATTATTTATTCCCATTCCTGCATATTAATTCCAAAATCAGACAAATGAAAATGCCTAATCTTTAAGAAAATGATTCCAGAATTGAAAGTGCTCATACATAGGCTATCTCATCCTAGTCCCTTAGGCAATGACTCCACTGGTTTTAAAAGGAACATACCTTTTTTGTGGCTTTCAAATGGCAAGTAATAGGTTTTACTTGGTAAGTTAATGATTAATTATTTATGACAGAATATTCTACCATAAGATGAAATATTAAATAAGCAAGAAATCTAGTACCATGTTAGACATTTTCTACAAACAGAGTGGGTGCTTCACTTACTCATTCAACAAGCATTCAGTCGAACACCATTTTGTCTAGGCACTGGAATTACAAAGACGAATAAGATATTTAAACAGATAGCTACAATTTTAAGTATGCACAGGTATGCACAAGTACATATACCAGACTGAAGGGAAAATCTTGTTGAATGAGAAATAATTATGCAGGTAAATATGTGTGTTGGTGAATGTGGGGGTTGAGAGCATTCCAGAAAGAGTTGGCAGCATGAGTTCAGATTCAAAAGCAAGGAAAAGTATGCTATGTTCCAGGAATCCAGACCAGGTCAAAAACAGAAAATTTCTCAGCAACCCTGGGAAACAATTTTCACCAATTACCAAGGAAAAACAAAAATTTTATCCCAAAAGCTCTCCTTGTAGCCCACATATCTTTTATACTATATTGTTTATGTTGAAATTTATTGTATGAAAAAAATATATATAATCTCATGCAATTCTGAGGATTTAACAACCTGTTTTTAATATCCACAAAGTCTTGTCTAAAGTTATAGATCAATATCTAGATTGAGTCAACCTTATTCGAATCTTCTAATTACAAACAGGGAGCCTTTTGATGGCCAAATCAGGTAAACATCATCCATTGGAGAATATTTCTTCAGCAAGGGTTTGTTTGTTATTTTTGTGTATGTTGTATATATTCAGGATTTTTCCAAGAAATTTCCTTATTCTACTCCAAAATATCACATCAAGTGCTATGTTGTTCTAAGGCAAAGACTGCTAATTCTATCCAAAATATATTTGCTTAGCTGCTTGATTATTTCTCTCACACCATTTATTATATCACAGCCTTTCAACTTTTAGGTCATACTTGACAATATTGTGATGGGGATTGAGCCACATTGGCCTTAAATTTGGCCCAGAGAATAGCTTCATGTTGAGAAATGGAAGACAGCAGTGAAAGAGCTAAACTAAGTGAAATTAAAATCCCCCAAATGTAATGTATATTTATGGAAATCTTTCTATTTATCTGTCTATTTATTTGTATACATTTATAGGGTACAAGAGTAATTTTGCTACCTGAATAGTTTGTCTGGTGGTGAAATCAGGGCTTTTAGGGTATTGATCACCTGAATAATATGCATTGTACTCATGAAGTAATTTCTCATCATCCACTCCCACCTGCCCACCCTTCCTAGTCTCCATTGTCTATCATTTCCCACTCTATGTCCATATGTATGTATGTACACATTATTTAGCTCCCACTTACAAGTGAGAATATGCGGTATTTGTCTTTCTGGGTCTGAGTTGTTTCACTTAAGATAATGACCTCTGGTCCCATCAATGTTGCTGCAAATAACATGATTTCATTCTTTTTTCATGACTGCATACTATTTTCCTCAATGTATATGCCACATTTTATGTATCCAATCATCCAATGATGTACACAGATTGATTCCATATCTTTGTTACTGTGAATAGTGTTGCAGTAAACATACAAGCACAGTTGTCCATTTGACACAATGATTTATTTTCCAGGTAGATACCAGGTAAGGAGACTGCTAGGTCAAAGGGAACTTCTACTTTTAGTTCTTTGAGAAATCTCCATGCTGTTTTCTATAGACATTGTAATAATTTACATTCCCACCAACAGTGTAAAAGCATTCCCTTTCCTCCACATTCTCACCAGTATCTGTTATTTTTGTGTGTGTGTCTTTTTAATAGTAGCCATTATGACTGGTGTAAGATGATACTTCACTGTGGTTTTAATTTGCATTTCTCTGATGATTAGTGATGATGAGCATTTTTCATATGCTTGTTAGCAATTTATTTCTATGTTTTCTTTTGAAAAATGTCTATTCATGTTCTTTGCCCACTTTTTAATGGGGTTATTTGTTTTATTTTTGTTGTTGTTGAATTGAGTTCCTTGTAAATTCTGGATACTAGTCCCTTGTCAGATATGTAGTTGTAAATATTTTCTCTGATTCTGTAGGTTGTCTGTTCACTCTGTTGATGATTTCTTTTCTTGTGCAGATGCTTTCTAGTTTAAGTTCCATTTGTCTATTTTTGTTTTTGTTGTCTGTGCTTTTGAGGTCCTAGTCTTCAACTGTTTGCCTAGACAAATGTCCAGAAGAGTTCTTCCTAGATTTTCTTCTAGTATTTTTATAGTTTCAAGTCTTAAGTGCATTTTTAGTTGACTTTTGCATATGTTGAGAGATAGGGGTCCAGTTTCATTCTTCTGCATATGGTAACCCAATTTTCCCAGCATCATTTATTGAAAAGGGTGTCCTTTTCTCAGTGTATATTCTCATTGACTTTGTCAAAGATCAGTTAATTGTAAATTTGGGGCTGTATTTCTGGGTTCTCTTCTGTTATATTTATCTATGTGTTTATTTCTATAATATTATCATGCTGTTTTGGTTACTACAGCCTTGTAATATAATTTGATGTCAGGTAATGTGATGCCTCTGGTTTTGTTCTTTTTACTTAGGATGGATCTGGCTATTTGGGATCTTTTTTGTTTCATTTGAATTTTAGGATTGTTTCTTCTTATTTTGTGAAAAATAATGTTATTTTGATAGGGGTTGCATTTAATCTGTAGATTGTTTTTGCAGGTATGGTCATTTAAACAATATTAATTCTTCCTACTCTATCAGACTTAAACAAAACAATGAATACTAATCCTCCTGAAACTGTTTCAAAAGTCTAAAAGGAGGGAATGCTCTTTAAGTCATTCTACAAAGCCAGTATCACCCTGATACCAAAACCAGACAAGAACAAAACATAAAAGAAAACTACAGACAAATACCCCAGTGAACATAGATGCAAAAATCTCCAACAAAATAGTAGCAAACCAAATCCAACAGCCCATGAAAAAGACAATACACCATGATAAAGTGGGTTTTATACCAGGCATGCAAGGATGGTTTGACATATACAAATCAATAAATGTGATACATCACATAAAGAGAGTTAAGGACAAAAACCATACCTTAATAGATGCATAAAAAAGTATTTGTAAAATTTGGCATCACTTCATGATTAAAAAAACTCTCAAAAACCTAGGCATAGAAGAAAAATGCTTCAAAATAATAAAGGCCATATACGAGAAACCCACAGTCAACATCATACTAAAGGGGAAAAAGTTGAAAGCATTCACTCTAAGAACTGAAACAAGGCAGGATGCCTGCTTTCACCATTCTTATTCAGTATGGTGCTGGAAGTCCTAGCCAGAACAATCACACAAGAGAAAGAAATAAAAATTATCCAAATTGGAAAAGAGGAAGTCAAATTATCCCTGTTCACTGATGATTTGACTTTATATATAGAAAACTCTAAAGCCTCTACCAAAAAATTCTAAGATTTGATAAGTGAATTCAGTAATGTTGCAGGATACAAAATCAGTGTACAATAATCAGCAGCATTTATGTATGCCAATAAAAATCTAAATAAGAACCAAATCAAGAATGCAATCCCATTTACAATAGCTACAAACAAATAGAATACCTAGGAATATATTTAACCAAGGAGGTGAAGAATCTCTAAAAAGGAAAATTACGAAACAGTAATGAAAGAATTCATAGACAACACAAACAAATGGAAAAAGATCCTGTTTATTTTTATCTCTCTAAAAATATCATTTATAAACAATTTAGCAAAAAATGATTGAACACATTTTCTTTTTTTTTTTTTTTTTGGTTTTCATGAGCTTTCTAGTAACTCATTTTTCTGTTGGAGAAAGATTTCATCATTAGTTTAAAACACCTGTAGGTAGCAACTCCATAGTATTTCAAATATGGTTTCATTAAAAGTAGTAATATAATTAGAGGTTTTACTTCTCCACATTTTTAACAAGAAAATAAATCTATATGTAATGTAATGACTTAAGGGTTAATTGATTAGGAGTATATTTTATGAAACAAAAAACCAAATAAAAAATGCTAGATTTCTTTCTCAATATGAACAATACTTATTTTCCTTGAAATTGAAGATATCAAATGAATATTGCTCATCTTTTTATTAATCTATAATGGTTAAGTTTGTAGAAAATAAACACTATTAGCAAATGAGTGCATATTTGCATAATTTCTCAGAAATGCATAGAAATGAATAAAAGAAACTAAAGCTAAGAAGAAAATCCCATCAAAAGTGAAGCAATGGAAGCCCTCACAATCCCTTTATCACTGATTTCAGAGAAATATCTTTCATATAAAATAAAATTTGGATCAAACTAAAGAAGGATTCCAAGACTGATACACAGTATAGGGTGAAATTATTAGATAATAAGCGGCAAAACTATTGAAGAGCCATACCAAAATTCCTGAACCTGAAAATAACGACTAAGGCATGTTGGCAGGATACTGTGGAAACATTCCACTGGGAGTCAGTTTCTACCCAGCAGCATTATAGGGGAGTTAGGGCTAAAGGAAAGTCTACCAAGTGGTTATATTACTTTTATTTTTCCATATTCTGTTTTGAGCCAATTAGAATAGCCCAGAGGTGGGAGAGAAAAAGATGAGGACATAGCAATGTGCTAACTAAGTGAAATGTGATTAAGGTGAAGAGAGACAACGATAATCTTGTAGTCAAAATATATAGCTGCTTGACAACGTTTACTGAACGGAGATGAATAACATGAAACAGACAACTACAAAACAAAAACAAAATGTCTTGGAGCATAAAGTCCTCACATAAGAACCTAGAGAAACAAAATTTGCTTTTCTATTTCCCACCTGCCTCAAATATAGTACTGAATAATCATCTGGAGCAGAGAATAGAGACTCCAAAACTTCGGTGAGGAACAATTTGAATTACATGCATGTACCACCTGCTGCCTTAGCTCACCAGCCCTGTTTTGCAAACAGCCAAATGACTATACCAAAAAATGCATACCTCCCTCCTAGCAGAATAATTCAAGATTTTGCCCAGGAAAGATATTATGATCAAGCAGGATAATTTATAATATTTTCCAGTGACTAAAATCTTGGGTACTATTGCATCATAATTACAAAAATAATAAGCTGAAAAGAGCAGTATAAAACTTTTTCAAAAGTACTATACAAGATAAATTATATACATATTAAAGGAGGAACTATTCAAGGACACAGAAAAAATTAACAAAAACTTTTTTCAGTCTTATAGAAATTTAAAACCATGAATTATTTGATATAAGAAATCCAAAGAAATATCCAAATTAGAAAAACAGATGGTAGTGGTGGTCGCACAACATTATGAACACATTTAATGTCACTGAACTGTACACTTAAAAATAGCTAAGGTGGTACACTTTATGAGTATTTTAGCACAATAAAAAAATTGGAAAAAATTTATTAAAACAGTGAAACTAGATTGTTTAAAAGGAGCTGGTAGGTGGAACATGCAGCAAAATGACTGAATAGAAGCCTCCACCAATCATTCCTTACAAAAACAAGCATTTAACAACTATCTACACACAAAAAAACACCTTCATAAGAACCAAAAATCAGGTGAGCACTCACAGTACTCGGTTTTTAACTTATCACTGAAAGAGACACTGAAAAGGTAGAAGTAACAGCCTTGAATTGCTGATGTCATCCCTACCCCATTCCCTGGCAGCTGCAGGGTGGTAGAGAGAGTATTTCTGTGTGCTAGAGGAGGGAGAACACAGCACTTGTGAAGCGCTGAATTCAGTGCTGTGCTGTTATAGCAGAAAGGAAAACTGGACCAAACTCAACTGATACCTGCACACCAAGGGAGCATTTAAATCAGCCCTAACCAGAGAGGAATCGCTGGTGCCACTGGTTAGACTTTGAGTTCCACAAGCCTTGCCACCATGGGCTACAGTGCTCTGGGGCTGTAAATAAACATGAAAGACAGTCTAGACCACATGGACTGAAACTGCTGAAAAAGTCCAAGTACTGAACTGGGCCAAGAAACAGTGGACTGGGGGCACGTTACCTACTAAGACACCAGCAAGGGTGGCTAAGGGAGTGTTGGCATTGCCTCCCCTAACCCCAATCTGCACAGCTTATGGGTCCAAAGGAGATTCCTTTCTTCCACCTGAGGAGAGGAAAAGGGAAACTGCAGAGGACTCAGTCTTGTTTCTTGGATAACAGCTCATCCACAGCAGGATAGGGCACCAGTCAGAGCTGTGAGAACCTCTTTCAGGGCCCTATCTCCGGATGACATTTCTAGATACACCCTGGACCAGAAAAGAACCCACTGCTTTGAAAGAAGGTACCCAGTCGAGAGGGAAGGGGTAGTGCCACACTTTTAAACCATTATATCTTGTGAGAACTCACCAACCATCATGAAAACAACAAGGGAGGAGTCATCCCCATGATCCAATCACCTCCCACCAGGTCCCTAACCCAACACTGAGGATGACAATTCAATATTAGATTTGAGAGGGGGCACAGGGCCAAATTATATCATTCTACCCCCAGCCTCTCCCAAATCTTATGTTCTTCTCACATTTCAAAACCAATCAGGCCTTTCCAACAGTTCCGCGGTCTTAACTCATTCCAGTGTTAAACAAAAAGTCCAAGTCCAAAGTCTCATCTGAGACAAGGCAAGTCCCTTCTACCTATGAGCCAGTGAAATAAAAAACAAGTTAATTGCTTCCAAGACACAATGGAGGTACAGACATTGGGTAAATGTTCCCATTCCAAATGGGAAAAAATGGCCAAAACAAAGGGGCTATGGGTCCCATGAAAGTCTGAAGCCCAGCAGGGCAGTCATTAAATCATAAAACTCCAAAATAATCACCTTCGACTCCACATTTCAGATCCAGGGCTTGCTGCTGCAATGGGTGGGCTCTCAAAGTGTTGAGCAGCTCTGGCCCTATGGCTCTGCAGGCTACCACCCCTTTGGTTGCTTTCACAGGCTGGTGTTAAGCACTTGCAGCATATCCAGAGCACAGTGGAAGCTGTTGGTGGAAATACTAATACCATTCTGGGGTCTGGAAGATGGTGTCCCTCTTCTCACAGCTCCCCAAGGCAGTGTCCCAGCAGGAACTCTGTGTGAGGGTTCCAACCCCACATATTCCCTCCACACTGCCTTAGCAGAAGTTCTCCATAAGGGCTCTGCCCCTGCATCAGACTTCTGCCTGAACATTCAGGCATTTGCATACATCCTCTGAAATCCAGATGGAGGTTCCCAAACCTCAACTCTTGCCTTCTGTGTGCCCAAAGGCCAAACATGACATAAAAGTCATGAAGTCTTGGGGCTGCCCCTCTGAGGCCAGGGCCTGAGCTGTACATTGGCCCCTTTTAGCCAAGGCTGTTGCTCGAGTGGCAGGGATGCAGGGTGCTGTGTCGTGAGGCTGCACAGCCTGGGCCTGGCCCAGAAAACCGTTTTTTTCCTCCTAGGCCTCTGGGTCTGTGATGGGAGGGGATGCCATGAAGATTGCTAAAATGCCCTGGAGACATTTTCCCCATTGTCTTGGCTATTAACATTAGGCTCCTTGTTACTTATGCTAATTTCTGCAGCCAGCTTGAATTTCTTCCTGGAAAATGGGTTTTTCTTTTCTGCCACAGGGCCAGCCTGCAAATTTTCCAAAATTTTATGCTCTACTTCCCTTTGAAATATAAGTTTCAGTCTCAGATAATCTTTTTTCAAATATATGAGCATACACTTTTAAAAACAGCCAGGTCACATCTTCAATGCTTTGCTGCTTAGAAACGTTTTACGCTAGATACTCTAAATCATCTCTCTTAAGTTCAAAGTTCCACAGATCTGTAGGGCAGGGGCAATATGCCACCAGTCTCTCTGCTAAAGCATAGCAAGAGTGACCTTTACTCCAGTTCCCAGTAAGTTCCTCATTTCCATCTAAGACCACCTCAGCCCAGACTTCATTGTCTATATTACTATCAGCATTTTGGTCAAAACCACTCAACAAATCGCTATAAAGTTCCAAACATTCCCACATCTTCCTGTCTTCTTCTGAGCCCTCCAAACTGTTCCAGCCTCTGCCCATTATCCAGCTCCAAAGCTGCTTACACATTTTTCAAGTATCTTTATAGCAGTGCCCTACTGTCAGTATCAATTTCCTGTATTAGTCTATTCTCATACTACTATAAAGAACTACCTGACACTTGGCATTTTATGAAGAAAAGAAGTTTGATAGACTCACAGTTCTGCAGGCTTAACAGGAAGCATCAGTGGCAGGCCTCAGGAAACTTACAATCCTGGCAGAAGAGAAGGGGAAGCAAGGACTTTTCTTCACATTGTGAAAGGAGAGGGGCAAGGGAAGTGCCACACTTTAAAATCATCAGATGTCATGAGAACTCACTCACTATCATGTTAACAGCAAGCGGGAAACCATCACCATAATCCAATCACCTCCCACCAGGTCCCTCTCCCAACACTGGGATTACAATTTAACATGAGATTTGAGTGAAGACACAGAGCCAAACCATATCACTGTTTCATGGTAAAAGGTTTTTTCCTTCAGCACTTCACATATGTAATGCCACTCTTCTTTTTATTATTATACTTTAAGTTCTAGGGTACATGTGCACAATGTGCAGGTTTGTTACATATGTATATGTGTGCCATGTTGGTGTGCTGCACCCATCAACTCGTCATTTACATTAGGTATATCTCCTAATGCTATCCCTCCCCCAATCCCTCCCCACAAGAGGACCCAGTGTGTAATGCTCCCCTACCTGTGTCCAAGTGATCTCATTGTTCAATTCCCATCTATGAGTGAGAACATGTGGTGTTTGGTTTTCTGTTCTTGTGATAGTTTGCTGAGAATGATGGTTTCCAGCTGCATCCAT
>NW_012101534.1:24961-25664 GCF_000951045.1 Mandrillus leucophaeus | reverse complement strand
TGAGAGAGGGCATCCCTGTCTTGTGCCAGTTTTCAAAGGGAATTTTTCCAGTGTTTGCCCATTCAGTATGATATTGGCTGTGGGTTTGTCATAAACAGCTCTTATTATTTTGAGATACATTCCATCAATACCGAATTTATTGAGAATTTTTAGCATGAAGGGCTGTTGAATTTTGTCAAAAGCCTTTTCTGCATCTATTGAGATAATCATGTGGTTTTTGTTTTTGGTTCTGTTTATATGCTGGATTACATTCATTGATTTGCGTATGTTGAACCAGCCTTGCATCCCAGGGATGAAGCCCACTTGATCATGGTCAATAAGCTTTTTGATGTGCTACTGGATCCGGTTTGCCAGTATTTTATTGAGGATTTTTGCATGGATGTTCATCAGGGATATTGGTCTAAAATTCTCTTTTTTTGTTTTATCTCTGTCAGGCTTTGGTATCAGGATGATTTTGGCCTCGTAAAATGAGTTAGGGATGATTCCCTCTTTTTCTATTGATTGGAATAGTTTCAGGAGGAACGGTACCAGCTCCTCCGTGTACCTCTGGTAGAATTCAGCTGTGAATCCATCTGGTCCTGGACTTTTTTTGGTTGGTAGGCTATTAGTTATTGCTTCAATTTCAGAGCCTGCTATTGGTCTATTCAGGGATTCAACTTCTTCCTGGTTTAGTCTTGGGAGAGTGTAAGTGTCCAGGAAATTA
>NW_012101534.1:24389-24911 GCF_000951045.1 Mandrillus leucophaeus | reverse complement strand
ACCATTTATTAAATAGGGAATCCTTTCCCCATTTCTTGTTTTTGTCAGGTTTATCAAAGATCAGATGGCTGTAGATGTGTGGTATTATTTCTGAGTGCTCTGTTGTGTCCCATTGGTCTATATCTCTGTTTGGTATCAGTACCATGCTGTTTTAGTTACTGTAGCCTAGTAGTATAGTTTGAAGTCAGATAGCGTGATGCCTCCATCTTTGTTCTTTTGGCTTAGGATTCTCTTGGCAAGGCAGGCTCCTTTTTGGTTCCATATGAACTTTAAAGCCCTTTTTTCCAATTCTGTGAAGAAAGTCATTGGTAGCTTAATGTGGATGGCATTGAATCTGTAAATTACCTTGGGTAGTATGGCCATTTTCACAATATTGCTTCTTCCTATCCATTAACATGGTAAGTTCTTCCATTTGTTTGTGTCCTCTTTTATTTCACTGAGCAGTGCTTTGTTGTTCTCCTTAAAGAGGTCCTTTACATCCCTTGTAAGTTGGATTCCTAGGTATTTTATTCTCTTTGAAGC
>NW_012101534.1:0-23114 GCF_000951045.1 Mandrillus leucophaeus | reverse complement strand
TTTTAATTGGACCATTTAGTCCATTTACATTTAAGATTAATATTGTTATGTGTGAACTTGATCCTGTCATTATGATATTAACTGGTTATTTTGCTTGCTGCTTGATGCAGTTTCTTCCTAGCATCGATAGACTTTACATTTTGACATGTTTTTGCAATGGCTGGTACCTGTTGTTCCTTTCCATGTTTAGTACTTCCTTCGGGATGTCTTGTAGGGCAGGCCTGGTGGTGACAAAATCTCTAAGCGTTTGCTTGTCTGTAAAGGATTTTATTTCTCCTCACTTATGAAACTTAGTTTGGCTGGATATGAAATTCTGGGTTGAAAATCCTGTTCTTTAAGAATGTTGAATATTGGCCCCCACTCTCTTCTGGCTTGGAGAGTTTCTGCCGAGAGTTCTGTTGTTAGTCTGATGGGCTTCCTTTTGTGTGTAACCTGACCTTTCTCTCTGACTGCCCTTAACAGTTTTTCCTTCATTTCAACTTTGGTGAATCTGACAATTATGTGTCTTGGAGTTGCTCTTCTCGAGGAGTATTTTTGTGGTGTTCTCTGTATTTCCTGAATTTGGATGTTGGCCTGCCTTACTAGGTTGGGGAAGTTCTCCTGGATGATATCCTGCAGAGTGTTTTCCAACTTGGTTCCATTTTCCCCGTCACTTTCAGGCACACCAATCAGACGTAGATTTGGTCTTTTCACATAAACCCATACTTCTTGGAGGCTTTATTCATTTCTTTTTACTGTTTTTTCTCCACACTTCTCTTCTCGCTTCATTTCATTCATTTGATCTTCTATCACTGATAATGTTTCTTTCAGTTGATCAAGTCGGCTACTGAAGCTTGTGCATTTGTCACATATTTCTCGTGTTACGTTTTTCATCTCTATCAGTTCTTTTAAGGCTTTCTCTGCATTGATTTTTGTAGTTATCCATTCATCCATTCTTTTTTCAAGGATTTTAGTTTCTTTGCACTGGTTACGTAGTTCCTCCTTTAGCTCTGAGAAATTTGATTGACTGAAGCCTTCTTCTCTCAACTCATCAAAGTCATTCTCTGTCCAGCTTTGTTCCATTGATGGTGATAAGCTGCGTTCCTTTGGAGGGGGAGATGTGCTCTGATTGTTTGAATTTCCAGCTTTTCTGCCCTGCTTTTTCCCCCATCTTTGTGGTTTTATCTGCCTTTGGTCTTTGATGATGGTGACGTACTGATGGTGTTTTGGTGTGGGTGTCCTTTCTGTTTGTTAGTTTTCCTTCTAACAGTCAGGACCCTCAGCTGTAGGTCTGTTGGAGTTTGCCTGGGTATCAGCAGCGGAGGCTGCAGAAGATAGATTATTGCTGAACAGCGAGTGTTGCTGTCTGATTCTTGCTCTGGAAGCTTTGTCTCAGGGGTGTACCCTGCCATGTGAGGTGTCAGTCTCCACCTAGTGGGAGATGTCTCCCAGTTAGACTATGCAGGGGTCAGGGACCCACTTGAGCAGGCAGTCTGTCCGTTCTCAGATCTCAACCTCTGTGCTGGGAGATCGACTGCTCTCTTCAAAGCTATCAGACAGGGGCATTTACCTCTGCCAAGGTTTCTGCTGCTTTTTGCTTAGCTATGCCCTGTCCCCAGAGGGGGAGTCTACAGAGGCAGGCTGGCCTCCTTGAGTTGCGGTGGGCTCCACCCAATTCGAGCTTCCCGTTGGCTTTGTTTATTCACTTAAGCCTCAGCAATGGTGGGCGCCCCTCCCCCAGCCTCATTGCCGCCTTGCAGTTAGATCTCAGACTGCTGTGCTAGCAATGAGGGAGGCTCTGTTGGCGTGGGACCCTCTGGGCCAGGTGTGGGATATAATCTCCTGGTGTGCCATTTGCTAAGACCCTCGGTAAAGTGCAGTATTAGGGTGGGAGTTACCCTATTTTCCAGGTGTTGTGTGTCTTAGTTTCCCTTGGTTAGGAAAAGGGATTCCCTTCCCCCTTGCGCTTCCCAGGTGATGCGATGCCTTGCCCTGCTTCAGCTCTCACTGGTTGAGCTGCACCAGCTGACCAGCACTGATTGTCCGGCACTCCCCAGTGAGATGAACTCAGTACCTTAGTTGAAAATGCAGAAATCACCCGTCTTCTGTGTCACTTGTGCTGGGAGCTGGAGGCTGGAGTTGTTCCTATTTGGCCATCTTGGGCATGCCCCGTAATGCCACTCTTTTCTGGACTGTAAGATTTCCACTGAGAAGTCTGTTTTCAGGCACATTGGAGCTTCATTGCATTTTATTTGTTTCTTTTCTGTTGCTTCTTTTAGAAACCTTTCTTTTTCCTTGACCTTTGGGAGTTTGATTATTAAATGCCTTGAGGTAGAGTTCTTTGGGTTCAATCTGTTTGGTGTCTGTAACCTTCTTGTACTTGGGTATTGATATCTTTCTCTAGGTTTGGGAAGCAATCTGCTATTATCCCATTCTCTTTTCACTCCTACTGCTTTCTCTACTTTCTCTTTCAGGTCAGTCGCTCTGATTTTCCCATATGAGGCTATTTTCTAGATCCCATAGGCATGCTTCATTGCTTTGTGTTCTTTTTTTCTTTTGTCTCCTCAGTGTAGTTACAAATAGCCTATATTCAAGCTCACTAATTCTTTCTTCTGTTTAATTAATTCTGCTATTAAAAGACTCTGATGCATTCTTCATATGCCAATTGCATTTTTCAGCTCCAGAATTTCTGCTTGATTTTTAGTTATTTCAACCTCTTTGTTAAATGTATCTGACAAAATTTTGAATTCTTTGTGTTATCTTGAATTTCTTTGCATTTCCTCAAAACAGCTATTTTGCACTCCCTGTGTTGAAGGTGAGATGTCTCTCTCCAGTATTTGTGCCTGGCATCTTTTTTAGTTTGTTTGGTGAGGTTATGTTTTCCTGGTTTGTCTTGATACTTGCAGATGTTCATCTGTGTCTGAGCATTGAAGAATTAGGTATACATATTAAAATATTCCTTACCTTAAAATGAATTCAAGATGAATAACATATTTAGAATTTTTAAATAACGTATAAAATAGTATAAAAATATAGAAGACTTTTCTAATCTTAAGGTGATAGTGTGACTCAAAAGCCAGAAACAGGATAAAAGCCAAGATAGTCGAGTAGATGGAGCCAGGAAGGTCATCTCCCACCAAAAGCCCAGACCAACAAAAAGACTAGCACACTTCAAGCAGATTTGCAGATAGAAGGCATTGAGAGTGGACTGAGAAAGGGTCACATGGGTTGAACGGGGAGGAAGTTGTGAATCCTCCACAGGGCTGCCAAGTACCAGGACTCATTTCTGGCCCCCAGCAGCTCATGGGGAAAGGATTAGTTAAATAGATGAGAAATGTCCCTCTCTCACCATGGACCCCTGAAATAATAGCTGCAGGAGACCCCATTACCCCCAGGGATATTTGAGTTGAAAAGAAAGCTGCCTTGATAGGTGACTGGTAAAGGACTTCAACCTATGTGGAGCTTAGTTTAGTGTGGGAATGACTGTAGTGGGGCATGGCCAGGGATGCCAATCCCCCAAGGCTTGCCCTGCTTCTCTAGGTGACTTTGGGCTTTGTGGGCTGTCGGTCCTGGACAGCGCAGGGCAGTCTTGCCTGTGGGATGGGGCCAGTCTAAATTGAGCACACCCCTGCCTGTCAGCCTCTCCCAGGGTCCCTGTCAGGCTGTGCACATTTGCAGCACAGCCTCGGATGCCCAAACCGAGTATCTTCTGGGAAGCCACTGCCATAGATCCTTTCCTGGTCCCACCATTGGAGAGCTTCAGCAGATGGGCCTTCACCAGTGAATACCCACCTACAGGTTCACCCCATTGCTTTGATGGTGTGCACTCACCTAAAACCTCCCCCCACTGCTTTCCCAGTGCACATGCCCATGGAACTCGCGACCACCACACCAACCCCACAGGAGCATGCACACAGATGCTGCTGCCCTGCCCCTGCTGGAGCACATGTACCCCACCATGCTGCCCATACTGCTGGCAAACAAACAGGTGCAATCCCTGCTACCTGGCTGCAGCTAGCATGCACATGTGAGTGCAGATCCCTCAGCCACCACCCTGATGACACACTTCTATTGGCACCCCTTATTGGAATGTTGTTGCCAGTGGACAAAAAAACAAACAAACAAAACAAAACACTTTGGCTTCTCTGGTGTACCAGGTGCTTAAAGAGGAGGTGTCAGAGAACAAAGCCATGGTACAGGAACCAGCGCCCCAGGGTTAGAACACACAGCCTAGGAATGCTGAGCTGAGCTTTGGCCCCCTGATATCATCCAGAAATGAAGTCAGACAATTGAACCAAACTTATACCCACATCCAAACCCTGAAGGGCACCAAACATTCTAAAAGGAAAAAAAAAAAAACCCTATCCAAAGGACAGCAACTTCAACAATTAAAGAAATATCAGCTCACACAAATGAGAAACAAACTGTGTAAGAACTTCGGCAACTCAAAAAGCCAGAATGTGTTCTTACTTTGAAATGATCACACTAACTCCACAGCAATGGTTCTTAACTAGGTCGAAATGGCTGAAATGACACACAGAGAATTCAGAATCTGGATAGCAACAAAGATCATTGAGATTCAGGAGAAAATTGAAACCCAATCCAAGGAAAACAAGGAATACAATAAAAAAATACAAGAGCTAAAAGCTGAAATAGCCATTTTTCAGAAAGAACCAAACTGATCTAACAGAGTGGAAAAACTCACTACAACAATTTTATAATACAATTATAAGCATTAATTACAGAATAGACCAAGTTGAGGAATGAATATCAGAGCTCAAAGACAGGTCCCTCGAATCAACAAAGTCAGATAAAAATAAGGATAAAAGAATAAAGAATAATTTTTTAAAACTCTGAAAAGTATGAGCTTAAGTAGAGACCAAATCTATGACTCATTGACATCCCTGAAAGAGAAGGAGAGAGAGCAAATGACTTGGAAAACATATTTAGAATATTGTTCAGGAAAATTTCCCCAAACTTTCTAATGAAGTCGACATTCAAATTCAGGAAATTCAGAGAACCTCTCTGAGATACTATACAAGACTACCATCCCCAAGACGCATAGTCATCAGATTATCCAAGGACAAAATGAAAAATATATATATATTTAAGGCAGTTAAAAAGGTGGGTCTGGTCACCTACAAAGAGAACCCTGCCAGGCTACATGCCACAACAGATTGGGGACCTATATTTTGCATTCTTAAAGAAAAGAAATTCCAACCAAGAATTTCTTATTCACCCAAATTAACCTTCATAAGCAAAGGAGAAATAAAATCCTTTTCAGACAAGCAAATGCTGAGGGAATTTATTGCTTCCATACATGCTTTACAAGAGGTCCCTGAAGGTCCAATACTAAACATGGAAATATAAGACCATTACTGGCTACCACAAAACACACTTAAGTACATAGACCACTGAAAGTATAAAGCAATCACACAATAAAGTCTGTATAACAATGAACTAAAATGGTGAAAGAATCAAACAAGCAAACATCAGTATTAACCTTGAATATAAACAGGCTAAATGCCCCATTTAAAGGGCACAGAGTGGCAAGTTGGATAAAGAAGCAAAGTCCAACCATATGCTATTTGCAACAGATACATCTTACATACAAGGGGAAACATAGGTTCAAAGTAAAAGGATAGAGAAAAATCTACCAAGCAAACAAAAACTAAAAAGAGAAGCGATTGCTATTATAATTTTATTCAAAACAGACTTTAAACCAACAATGATCAAAAAGACAAAGAAGAGCATTACATAATAATAAAGAATTTGATTCAATAAGAAGACATAACTTTTCTAAATATATATGCACCCAACAATGGAGTACCCAGATTCATAAAACAAGTTCTTAGAGACCTATGAAGAGACTTAGATTACCACACAATAATAGCTGGAGTTCCCAACACCCCACTGACAGTATTAGACAGATTATCAAGACAGAAGCATAACAAAGATAGATTCGAGACCTAAATTCGAGAATTGACCAAATAGGCCTAACATATGTACTGAAAACTTCACCCAAAAAGAATATAATACACATTCTTCTCATCTGCACATGGAACGTATCTTTTTTTTCTCTTTTTTCTTCAACCTTTAAGTTCAGGAATACATGTGAAGGATGTGCAGGTTTGTTACATAGGTAAATGTGTTCTATGGTGCTTTGCCACACAGATCAACCCATCACCTAGGCATTAAACCCAGCATCCATTAGCTATTCTTCCTGATGCTCTCCCTCTCCCTAACACCTCAACAAGTCCCAGTGTGTGTTGTTTTCCCCATGTGTCCATGTGTTCTCATCGTTCAGCTCCTACTTATGAGTGAGAATATGTGGTGTTTGGTTTTCTCTTGCTGTGTTAGTTTGCTGAGGATAATGGCTTCCAACTCCATTCATGTCCCTACAAAGGACATGATCTCATTCCTTTTTATGGCTGCATAGTATTCCATGGTGTATTTGTACCACATTTCCTTTATCCAGTCTATCATTGAGGGGCATTTGGGTTGATTCCATGTCTTTGCTATTGTGAATAGTGCTGCAATGAACATATGCATACATGTATCTTTATAGTAGAATGATATATATTCCTTTGGGTATATACTCAGTGATGGGATTACTGGGTCAAATGGTATTTCTGACTCTAGATCTCTGATGAATCACCATACTGTCTTCCACAATGGTTGAACAAATTTACACTTCCACCAACAGTGTAACAGTGTTCCCTTTTCTCTGCAACCTCGCCACCATCTGTTGTTTGTTGACTTTTTAGTAATCGCCATTCTGACTGGAGTGAGATGGCATCTCATTGTGGTTTTGATTTGCATTTTTCTAATGATCAGTGATGTTGAGTTTTTTTCATGTTTGTTGGTTGCATGAATGTCTTCTTTTGACAAGTGTCTGCTCATGTCCTTTGCCCACTTTTAAATGGGGCTGTTTGGTTTTTCTTATAAATTTGTTTAAGTTCCTTATAGACTCTGGATATTAGATCTTTGTCAGATGAATAGATTGCAAAACTTTTCTCCCATTCTGTAGCTTGTCTGTTCACTCTAATGATAGTTTCTTTTACTGTACAGAAGCTCTTTAGTTTAATTAGATCCCATTTGACAATTTTTGCTTTTGTTGCAATTGTTTTTGGAGTTTTTGTCATGAAATCTTTGCCCATGCTTATAGTTTGATTTTATTACTAGTTTGGTTTTGTTAACCATTTTCAATTTTTTTCTCTTGAGAATTATCTGTTCACATCTTCTGCTCAATTTTTTAATGGTTGCCATACCTGCTTTCTTATTTGTTTAAGAGAAGTTCTTTGTTCTATACACATTACAATATTTTTATTTGTGCCTGACATTTTGTTGTTGTTGTTGTTTCCCAGGCTGGTCTCAAATTCCTGGGCTCAAGTCATCCTCTCCTTGAGAACTGGAATAAGAAACTGCCTATCCAATATGTGAGTTTGTGACATATGGCTCTTCTTGTTTTGATGTATGTTTCATCAATGCCTAGTTTGTTAAGGGTTTTTTTTTTAACATGAAGGAATGTTTAATTTTATCAAACGCCTTTTCTGCATCTATTGAGATAATCATGTGGTTTCTGTTTTTAGTTCTGTTTATGTGATGAATCACATTTATTTATTTGCATATGGCGAAAGAATCTTGCATTCCAGGGATAAAGCCTACTTGATTGTGGTGGATTAGCTTTTTGATGTGCTGCTGGCCTCAGTTTGCTAGTAGTTTGTTGAGAATTTTTGCATCTATGTTCTCTTTTCTCATTTTTTGGGATATTTTCAGAAGGAAAGATACTAGCTCTTTTTCACCTGCCTGGTAGAATTATGCTTTGAATCTATCTGGTTCTGGGGTTTTTTTCCGGTTGGTAGGCTTTTTGTCACAGATTGAATTTCAGAACTCATTATTGGTCTGTTGAGGGTTTCAATTTCTTCATGGTTCAATCTTGGGATGTTGTAGGTTTCCAACAATTTTTCCCTTTGTTCTAGGTTTTCTAGTTTGTGTACATAGAAGTTCACAGTAGTCTCTGAGATACCATCTGTACCATCTGTATCTCTGTGGGGACAATAGTAGTGTCCCTTTTGTCATTCCTGATTGTGTTTCTTTGAGTCTGTCTTTCTTCCTTCCTTCTTTCTTTCTCTTTCTTTCTTTCTTTCTTTCTTTCTTTTTCTTTCTTTCTTTCTCTCTCTTCTTTCATCAGTCTAGCTAGCAGTGTATCAATCTTATACATTCTTTCAATAAAGCAACTTTTTATATTGTTGATCTTTTGTATGATTTTTCACATTTCAAATCCTTTCAATTCAGCTGTAATTTTGGTTATTTCTTGTCTTCTGAAGCTTTGGGGTTGGTTTGTTCTGTCTTCTGTAAGTGTGATGTTAGGTTTTTGTGATGAGATCTTTCTAAATTTTTGATGTGGAAATTCATGATTAAACTTCATCTCAATGCTGTTATAGCTGTGTCCCAGAGATTCTGGCAGGCTCTACATTTGTTTTCACTAGTTTCAGAGAAGTTCTTGATTTATGCCTTAATTTCATTATTTACTAAAAAGTAATTCAGAAGCAGTTTGTAGAATTTCCATGTAATTTAAAGTTTTGAGATCTCCTTTGTATTGATTTATATTTTTATTGCACTGTGGCCCACGAGTGGGTTTGGTATGATTTCAATTGTTTCAAACTTGTTGAGAATTGTTTTGTGACCAAGTGTGTGGTTAACCTTAGAAATGTACCATGTGCAGAGACACAACAAAAAAAGAAAACTTCAGGTCAATATCCCTGATGAACATGGATGCAAAAATTCTCAATAAAATGGCAAACAAAATCCAACAGCACATGAAAAAGCTTAACCACCATGATCAAGTTGGGTTCATACCCTGGATGGAAGGGTGGTTCAACATATGCAAAATAATAAATGTAATTCATCACATGAACAGAATTAAAGACAAAAACCAGGTATCTCAATAGGCACAGAAAAGCCCTTTGATAAAATTTAACGTCTCGTCATGTTAAAATCTCTCAACAAACTAGGTATTGAAGGAACATACCTCAAAATAATAAGAGCCATATATATGATAAACCCACAGTCAATATCATATTGAATAGTCAAAAGCTAGAAGCATTCACCTTGAAAACAGGCACAAGACAAGGATGCCCTCTCTTACCACTCCTATTCAACACAATATTGGAAATTCTGGCCAGGGAAATCAGGCAATAGAAAGAAATATAGGGTATTCAAATAGGAAGAGAAGAAGTCAAATTATCTTCACCACCACAAATCAACAGAATATACTTTCTTCTCAGCACCACATTGCACTTATTCCAAAATTGACCACATAGTTGGAAGTGAAATACTCCTCAGCAAATGTAAAAGAACAGAAATTTTAACAAACTGTCTCTCAGACCACAGTGCAATCAAACTAGAACTCAGGATTAAGAAACTCACTCAAAACCACTCAACTACATGGAAACAGAACAAACTGCTCCTGAATGACTACTGGGTACATAAAGAAATGAAGGCAGGAATAAAGATGTTCTTTGAAACCAATGAGAACAAAGATACAACATACCAGAATCTCTGGGACACATTTAAAGCAGTGTGTAGAGGGAAATGTATAGCACTAAATGCCCACAAGAGAAAGCAGGAAAGATCTAAAATTGACACCCTAACACTACAATTAAAAGAACTAGAGAAGCAAGAGCAAACACATTCAAAAGCTAGCAGAAGGCAAGAAATAACTAAGATCAGAGCAGAACTGAAGGAGACAGAGACATAAAAAACTCTTCAAAAACTCAACGAATCCAGGAGCCGGTTTTTTGAAAAGGTTAACAAAATTAATAGACTACTAGCAAGACTAATAAAGAAGAAAAGAGAGAAGAATCAAATAGACGCAATACAAAATGATAAAGGGGATATCACCACCGATCCCACAGATATACAAACTACCATCAGAGAATACTATAAACACCTGTACACAAATAAACTAGAAAGTCTAGAAGAAATGGAGAAACAGGAACACTTTCACACTGCTGGTGGGACTGTAAACTAGTTCAACCATTGTGGAAAACAATGTGGCGATTCCTCAAGGATCTAGAACCAGAAATACCATTTGACCCAGCCATCCCATTACTGGGTATATACCCAAGGGATTATAAATCATGTTACTATAACAACACATGCACACGTATGTTTAGTGCGGCACTATTCACAATAGCAAAGACTTGGAACCAACGCAAATATCCACCAATGATAGACTGGATTAAGAAAATGTGGCATATATACACCATGGAATACTATGCAGCCATAAAAAAGGATGAGATCACGTCCTTTGTAGGGACATGGATGAATCTGGAAACCATCATTCTCAGCCAACTATCGCAAGGAGAAAAAACCAAACACCACATGTTCTCACTCATAGGTGGGAATTGAACAATGAGAACACTTGGACACAGGAAGGGGAAGATCACATACCAGGGCTTATTGTGGGGTGTGGGGAGAGGGGAGGGATAGCATTATGAGATATGCCTAATGTAAATGACGAGTTAATGGGTGCAGCACACCAACATGGCACATGTATACATATGTAACAAATCTGCACGTTATGCACATGTACCCTAGAACTTAAAGTATAATAATAATAAAAAAGAAATTGCTGCCCCTTGGATGTAACTTTTTGCTTTTTTCCTCTTTGATGCTTGAGGGTTTGATTATCGCATAAGGTGAGTTTAGCAGACTGGCTTTGATTCTAATCCACTCCTGGATCTTGGATGAGCCCCTTCTAATTACTGTCTCTATGCCTGCATCTCTTTTGTTGGGTGTTCTCTTCCACGGAGCTCCCTCAGGCAGGGACTGCTGTTGGCAGACAGGCCGTTTCCTTGCTGGGTCAGTCCTAATCTTCCATCTGAGTGCTTCCCAGGCAAATACAGGGTTGCACCTGCCTGCAGAGATCAGGCAGAAATGGGACCTCTGGCTCAAAGCTCTAGCAGGTGTGGCTGTCTGGCTATGAGAGGCAGGGTTGGATGGAGTTGCTCACCCTGCTGTCCGAGCGATTCCAGGGCAAGAGGAGGCTGCATCCACTGGCTGAGTTCACACACAAGCAAGACCACTGGGCCAGAAGCTGCAACAGGCATTGCCTGTTTGGCTACCAGTGGCAAGGGTGGGTGGGGTCACACACCCTGCCATCTGGGGGGTTCTCAGGATACCTCTATGTTTATATTAACAACAGGAAAATTTAAGAAACTTTTTTTATTTTTATACTTGAATGATGAAAGAAGCTTCACAATACATAATATCATATATATGGTCAGAATTTATCACACTATCTGATGGTTATGAATATGTGTGTGTGTCTGTTAGGATTCAAAACCTATATTCAGTATTTCTGATGAGATTCCTAATGATATTAACTACTTCTGTATTTTAATTATTGAATAAAAATATGTAAAATAATATCTGTAAGACTAGCCAAACAGGTTTTATATACCATGTATATATTTGTGCTATAACTACCCTACTTATTGCTGATAATGAACTTTTCCACATCACCCTTGAAATTGGTGGACAGTTTTTTCTATAACAGGTAAGGCCTGTGTAGAATGGATTAAAATTACTTTATTCTAATACTAACAGCCTCTGCAGTGTTCAGGGTTTGTTAATATGATATGAAATTCTCTGATGTTAACTGAAAATGTAAAATAGCATGTAGATACTTCACTTTTGAAGGTGAGTGTAAATCTCTTAGACAACGGAATGAACAAGAGACTTATGTGTTCACTGTGGTGTGTTTCACAACATTTCACCCCTATTACAGCCCTCTACCAGTGTTAATCCCTTCATAAGCCATAATATAACACAAAGTATCCTGTGTTTTTGTGTGCTGTTCAAGGGCCCTCATAACTGATCTCATAATAGAACTCATAATTCTGGGAGAATTATTTTTTATTTTTGTGTAGATCTGTGTTTGGGGAAGTGTCACCTAGGAAATTTTGTAAAAGCACTGCAAGTGTGAAATGAGCGCTTGCACCTCATCATGAATTTGGGATTTCATATGAATTATTTCTGACAAATGTTTGGCAGACGAAATTTTCCGTGTTGATTGATTAAGAGGGGTCATGAAAGGAAAACAGCTGTGCTAGAAAACTGTTAGTCTCTAAAGCTTTTATAAAGCATGGAAGTATTTAGATTTTTAACAACTTATTTCACAGTTTTATACGGATCAATACTTGTACAAGCTAGGGTTAGAAAAAATAGAGACCCTCCAGGAAGTTTCTCATTTTTTCATGTAACTTTTCAACCAGAATAAATCTATTATACAATTCCCTAATTTTCTTTTTAATTTCTCTCCATACTTTAATCAATGCTGCATTACCTAATAGGCAAATTAAATATATGTTAAGGCACCAATACACCAGCATCATCCAAAAATTGTTTATGAAAGAATGTGATATTTAATATCTGCTCCCTCCAACACATTAAAGTAGAATTGGCAGACAAAGTTACAATTTAATGGAATTTCTTCCGTTAACATTAGCATTGTTTCTTTTTACTTATTTTTGGGAATAGGGTACCATACTTTTCCTTGTTTAGTGCCTCCAATTATTGTCTTCTTTTTAAATCTTTTAGAATTGAAATTTTCACACACACCAAAGTAGAAAGAATAGTAAAATGAATTCCTATGTACCCATCACCCAGCTTCAACAATCTTTAACTCTTGATAATTATTTCATCTGTACCTCCACCCACTCTCACTCCCCACCTTCCATTATTCTGAAGCAGATCTCTCAGACATCATATTACTATATTTGTAACTATTTATGAATCTCTAAAATAGATCTTTTTGAAAAATTCAAATCCTCAGAGAAATTATAAAAATAATTAAATTAATACCTGTACTTCTTTACTAAGATATTTAACTGGTAACAGTTTGTCACATTTGCTTTATGATTTTCTACATAATAGAGAAATATATATGTAAGTATATTTCAATTATTTTTGCTGAGTCATGTAAGAGTAAGCTTAAGTTACAGATATGATGATCCTTCACACTGCAATACTTCAGCATGCATCTGTTAAGAATAAGAGCATTCTTTTATCTAATTATCTTAAAATTATTAAATTTAAGAAATTTATATTGATACAATACTATTATTCAATACGTAGTCCACATTCAAGTTTCTACAGTGGTCCCAATAATGTTTGTTATAGTAATTTTTTTCAATCCAGGATTCAATTCAGAATTGCATTTAGTTATCATATTTTTAAATATCCTTCAATCTAGAACAATTTGCTTGTTTTCTATGGTATTGACATTTTGAAAAGTATAGATCAATTGTTTTGAGAGACATTTGTGGAACATCCCTCAATTGTCCCAGCATAGCCCTGACATCAACCATCTCCACCCCTACTCTCTAGGCCTTAGATTTCTTTAGGACTTATGGGCACTGTAGAGATAGCTGAAGGTGTCTTCACTTAGAATCTCTTTCATTTAAAATAAATTACCTTTGTTTGAATTTGTAGGAAAGCAGAAGGGCAATGTGGAGAAGGAAAAAGGAGTGGACAACGTCAGTGTAGGCTCCAATGAAGTCCTTAAGATTCAAACACTTAACATTTCATGACAGGGTTTTGTTTTGTTTTGTTTTGTTTTGTTTCTTTCTTTTGAGACAGGGTCTTGCTCTGTTACCCAGGCTGGAGTGCAGTGGTGTGATCTCAGATCACTGCAGCCGCCACCTCCCAGGCTCTAGCGATCCTTCCACCTCACCCTCCCGAGTAGCTGGGACCACAAGCATGCACCACCACCTGGCTAATTTTGGGATTTTTTGTAGAGATGGGATTTCACCATGTTGCCCAGGCTGGTCTCAGACTCCTCAAGCGATCTGCCGCCTGGGCCTCCCAAAGTGCTGGGATTACAGACATGAGTCACTGCTCCTGGCCACTACAGGCTTTTTCAATTGCTTCTTTCTAACTTACTATTTTTGGAACTTCACTTGACAAGTGCTCCAAGTGGAACATCTTAATAAGCAAGCATGTGTATCTGATGAGATTTGGTGAGCAAGCTGAGATCATTGTTATAATGCACTAGTTTGTTCTCTACTTGCCCTAGGCCCTGTGTTGGCCTCTTAAATCCATCCTCCTGCTGCAGTCAAAGGAACCTATTTAAAAACACAACTCTGATTATGCTATTCCCTGGCTGAAAATAATCACCAAATGAGATAAAGTTCAAGCTTCATGGCATGGCACAAAAAGTCTTCCATGAACCGATGGATCCTAACTAATATTCGAGTTTTCTCACATCTGTTTCTGAGCTTCCCAAACAGAAATGTGATGTGCATAGAAGTAATGGAGTTCTATGCTAGAGAAGTCAGTATAGTGTAGTTTCCCTAGAGCTTCAGCTTTACACAGTGGTAAGTAATTGTGGCAGACTGTAGTTTCCAAAGATAGCTGCCAAAATATATCCCAACCCACATACTCTTCTTCAATGTGAAAGTTGATAAACATTCTATCGAGGAGTAGGGCTGAGGTTCTCTTCTCTTAAAGGAAATGTGTGTGTGTGCATGTGTGTGTGTGCGTACACGTGTGTGTGTGTGCATGTGTGTGTGTGTAAGTGTGTGTGTTTTATACTTATGTCAGTGCTAATCACGGTATAAAAATATCACTTCATCTTTTAGAGTTGTCATACCTAAAACCTTGAAAAATCCTCATTATTCTAGACCACTAGTTTTCAATGTGAGATTTCCACACCCAGGAGATCTGAAAGGCCATCCACTAGGATATAGGCAGAAAATATTAAAATTTAGAACTTTTATTTTGTTCTCTTAGACCTCTAACTTATATTTTATATATTTTAAAATATATAAAACTGCAGTATTGAATGTAGTAGCCATTAGCCACACATGGCTGTTGAATACTTGAAACATGGCAAGTCTGAAATAAGACACCAGGAGTTTAAAATGTACAAGAAATTTTAAAGACTTAAAATTTTTAAAGTGAGATACTTCATTATGATTTTTACATTAATGTCCTGTTGAAATGATATTTTTATATATTGGCTTAATTAAAGAGCATTATTAAAGTTAATTCCACTTGTTTCTTTTTTTAAATTTAGCTACTACATATGTATTTTAAATACATATGTGCTTCTCATTTGTGGGTCACACTATATTTCTATTGGATAATGTTGATAAATAACCATTTTATAGTAATACAGTATGTAAGTTTTAAGTTAATAAACAGGAAACTTGTATTGGAGAAATGCATGTTCACCCTTGATAGGAGTGGGCAATTGTAAATGTTTGGAAAATGGTGATACTGAAAGCCAGTTGGAAAATATATTTAAAATAATGTAGGACACAAGGTACCAAAAGGGAACATCCTTCTTCATTCTTCCCCCTTTTCTCTTCACAAGTCCTCCAAAAATATTCGCTATGCTCCAAATCAGTATTACCCTCCTATAAGTGTTTTGCTGCTCTCTGCTCTGGTTTGTTCAGTGTACCCAGCTGGCGAAACTGCTAGCATGAGTCTTTCACTATCCAAGTACCTCATCCAAGTACTGCTCTCTCACATGGCCTTGAGTCAGGACTGACTACATATTTGCAGGGCCCAGAACAAAATAAAAACATGGAGCCCCTTATTGAAAAATTAGTAAGCATTCAAAAAGAGCAAAAGCAGAACATTAAACCATGTATGGGGCTCTTCTGAGTCTTTGGCCCTTTGCAATTGCACAGCTCACACCCCCATGAAGCTCGCCCTGCCTCAGGTCATGTACCTGCTCAGAATCTCCAGGTGTTCTTGGTTCTTTCAGACCTCTAGATAATTACTGTGAGGTGCTCAGAATTCCCCATCCTGATTTAGCAGGATAATTGTAGGTCTTTATAATTACAGTTCTTCAAGTAAAGGCTCTGCTCTTTCATTAAGCTACTAAAACCACAGGTTTTCTTGAGACTTCTCTTGAGCTTCTCGGACCATCCTTGGATAAAGCATTCCTAGCCACAGCAAAGAGGTTATTTTTAGTCTTCACAAATAAAAAGATACATCTCATTCCCTTAGCATTGTCCTCAATAATTGTTTGATTAAATTTGAATCAGAATGCTTTTCATATTGAGTAAGAGACAGCGTTTTGATGATAATTATTTCTTCATGCACTATATGGCCTAAGTGACCTAATGAATGTTAAAAGAAATGTGGAGGGCTGTCATTGTTAATATTTCATTAAAACATAAGAAATACTAACAAATTTAAGTGTCCTATCCCATGAGATGTTCATCCAATTTAAAATATTATGGCTGAAAGCTACTTAAAGATGATAAAAGGAATGTGTTAATGTTTTTGTTGAATTTTAAAAAGTGAGTTTTTAATTTTCAGGGTACAAAGAATTGGTCCTAATTAACTTTTTGCAAAGAAATCAGAGTATTGATTTCACTACAATAATAAGCATTGATCATTTTTGTTCATAAACTGACTTACAAGAACGTGTGCCTTCTGATTTTGTTTTTTTGTTGTTGTTGTTTGTTTGAGACAGAATCTCCTGCTGTCACGTGCGGTGGCGCGATCTCAGCTCACTGCAACTTCCGCCTCCCAGGTTCAAGCAATTCTTCAGTTTCAGCCTCCCAAGTAGCTGGGATTACAGGCATCTGCCACCACATCTGGCTAATTTTTGTATTTTTAATGGAGATGGGGTTTCATTATGTTGGCCAGACTGTTCTCAAACTCCTGACCTCGGGTGATTTGCCCGCCTCGGCCTCCCAAACTGCCAGGATTACAGGAGTGAGCCACCGTGCCTGGCCTGAAAGTGTGCCTTCTAGAAGTAGAGAAAGTTGAAAACTATGCCCCTTATTGTGGAACAAAATAGCAACTAGTCCCCGGGAATAAGCATGAATAATGGAGGTGTGAACATAGAAAAATGAAATGATTCAAAGATAAAGTAAGTGGGCAGCACTTCATTGAACTGACAGCTGCCACAATTCTCATGACCAAATTTCACTGCAATGACAAATGGCTTCTTTTTAAATAACGTATGCCCTATACCATGCTTTCATTCAGTTTAAACTGAATTAGATATGTGCCAAATATGAAATAAAATGTAAACTTTTAACCAAGGTGGAGAGGAGTCAAACTGATACTTGAAAAATAACAAAATTTATTGGATAACCTTCATAAAGCTACCTTGAATTTCTAATATTATATGTAGTCAGTTAAAATACCAAAAGAGCAGAGTCAAAATTTATTTGCTTATGGTCGTCATCCTTCTACCCAGACATATAGAAAATAAATCAGTGGAGATCTCTTTAATTATGTTATAATGTAAACATATCGGTAAATGCCAAAGTGAAGTGTCCCCTTACTTTCACTAACCACTAATTGAGTGTCTATTAAGAGCAATACATTTGGCTGGGCGCGGTGGCTCATGCCTGTAATCCAGCACTTTGGGAGGCCGAGGTGGCAGATCATTTGAGGTCGGGAGTTTGAGACCAGCCTGGCCAACATGGTGAAACCCCGTCTCTATTAAAAATACAAAAATTAGCTGGGCATGATGGTGGGTGCCTGTAATCCCAGCTACTTGGGAGGCTAAGGCAGAAGAATTGCTTGAATCTGGAAGATGGAAGTTGCAGTGAGCCAAGATTGCACCATTACACTTCAGCCTGGGTGACAAGAGTGAGACTCTGCCAAAAAAAAAAAAAAAAAAAGCAATACATTTGTTTCATCACTAAAAACAAATCATATGACTGCCCTGTTAACTCCTCAGCTAATGAGCTTCAAATGAGAGAATTAATATGAAATAACTTTAAAATCTATAACTAATGTGCAACTATTTCTTCTTTCTTTCTTTTTCTTTCTTTCTTTCTTTTTCTTTCTTTCTCTCCCTTTCTTTCTCCTTCCTTCCTTCCTTCCTTCTTTCCTTCTTTCCTTCTTTCCTTCTTTCCTTCTTTCCTTCTTTCCTTCTTTCTTTCTTTCTTTCTTTCTTTTCTCTTTCATATATTTGTTTTTTAGAGATGAGGGGCCTCTATTGCACAGGCCAGGCTGCAGTAGCACAATCATAGCTCCCTGCAGCTCTAACTCCTGAGTTCATGCAATCCTCCCGCCTCAGCCTCCTGTGTGACTACAGGCTCATATTTGTATATATCTTATACCCTCAAAACTGCTCTAGTTACAGGGCTCATCTGGAGTCTCCTTTCAGGCAATTGTTTCCTCCTTGCAATTTAGGGTTTTGTTTCCAACCATGGCACCTCTGTCTTCCAACTGGTATCATACCACAGTTCCCCACACTATGGATAAGCATGTGGTGAGTACGATGCCCATCTCAGGCATAACACAAAGCAATTCAAATTTTGTGGTGTTATTTAACATGACTGTTATTTACAGTAAGAAGTATAAATAAGATGCATCTGCATATGTTGCCGGAGTAAACAGTCTCACCTTAGTCATTGTCATTGACTTCTATGGTAAGATGAGTTAAGTTAAAGAATGGGTCTTAGCAGGCTGCAATTTTCTTTGGATAAATGGCTCATTTCTCACATGGCAGTAGATTCCTCTGTGACACATGGAAGATAGCAGGTGAATGTGAATGAGAAAGGGCACTTTGTTCAAAGTAGGAAAAATAGCTATGATATAAATTTCATAACAATCAATCATATTTATCCATATAAATGTGGGTAGTGACAAAGCCAATATTAAAATAAAACACTTCCTGTTGGATATCTAGGGAAAAAGAAAAATACCTTTTCTCTGAGATCAATTCAGTCATCTTCAGTGCCCATTTAGTTCTCATTTCAACAGACAAAGTATTGTGGACTTATTTTAGTTGTATACTGTAAATGTTGTGGATACACTTTTGGGAGAAAATCTATTTATCTAAAGATATTCTATAATAATACGTTTGATTTTATATGTGTGTGTGTGTGTGTGTTTGTGTGTGTTTGCGTGTGTTTGGTTTTATTACTTTTGAAAAAAGTTATTAACTTCTTTACTCCTAGGGTTTGGGCTAAATCACATAGACACTTGACTAAATTGTAAATTCTGTTTTTTTAAAAAAACTTTTTTCTAGTCCTATACACTAGCACTATTGTAACAACAACAACAAAAACAGAAAACTCAGTAATAAATTATTTTATAAAGCCTCACCTTGACTCTTTCTTTCTTCAATTGCTCTGGGGTCCATTTCAGTTTAGATTTCCTAATATCATTATCTCTGGAGTCTAATCTGAGAAGAGAAAAGAAGAAAGCCCTGGTTAGAGAACAATGAGGTCCTATAAATACACCAAGGCACTCTCAAGCCTCTCAACAGGACTATCTTCCTGAGAAAAAGTCATCAAATGTTGCAATTTCTCCTATGGTTTATACCAGAGCCGCCTGGGATGTCAATTTAGATTGACTGTTTGGCTATATGGTTGTTATGAGTAGACTACAGGGTCTTATTGACAATTGTAAACACTACAACATACCACAGGGCCCCTTTGTCCCTTCTTTTTAGTTCATATATCATTTCTATACATATCAGTCTCTTTCCAACAACAAACATTTAGCAAGTATTTTTTTAATACATTTTATGTGTCAGATAGTGTGCTGGCACTGAAAATACAGTGATAAATAAGATAAACCAGGTGCCATCACTATAGAGCTAACATCCTAATCTGGCACGAGAAGAAACAAAGATAATGACTGGTTGTGATAAAGAGTTCGAGAGAAATTTAAAAGGTGGCTTAAGTAAATAAAGGAGTCAAGGAAAACTTTTCTGAGAAAGTAATACTTGAGTTGATTCTTAAAAGAATAGGAAACTCATGTGGCTGGCTTGTAGTGTTGTGGCATGAGATGGAAATAGGAAATACAGGCAGGGCTGATAATATAAAGTCTTATAGACCATGGAAGAAAGGTTTGATTTTATTGTTAGCACAGTAGAAAGCCACTGAAGGGTTATAGAGGGATTTACCTTTTTATAATCTCAAAATATAAAACTGGAAGAGACCATAGCGATCATTTTCTTTAAATATCTTATTAAAGAGATAAGGACAATAAAGCCTAGAGACTTAAAATGACAAGTAGAACAAGTCAATAGCAGAGTGGAGCCTGAACTTGGGTCTCTGAGCTCTAGAGAGAGGCAGGAAATGAAAAAGTAAATGTCAGGAAGGAGTAAGGGAATTTTTTTGTTTTGTTTTGTTTTGTTTTGTTTTCATCAAGAGTATGGAATACTCATGGAATAAACAAGATATGGGTCATTTATTCTAAATGAACAAAATGATCAGGCAAAGAAATAGCCAAAGGATTTAGTATCAAGGTCCAGAAAACTGCACTTTCTCTCTGGCACAGGCAAAATGGAACGTTTGGGTATTTTTAGGTCATCGTCCTCAAAATATAAGAAACATGTTCACAGTTGATCCTAATCTGCCCTAATAATCCACTATGATTGTAATTAATAAGTTTTGTGCTATCTATGTTCATTTTCAGCCACTACTTCTTATTATTCACTTCTAAAGTTTGCTATATTTTATAACTCAAGTGATATTAAATAGGACTCTGCATATTTTCATTAATTTCTTGAGCTTATTCTCAAATATGTTTCTGAACACCAAAATACATGTATAACAATGACAATTAGTGTTTAATATTTGTTGAAAGCTACAATAAACTAAGTGCCAAGTGAAATATATATAGTTGATTGTTTCTCACATTCTAAACAGAATAAGGTTTAATTTAGAAGAAATGTGTTTGTTTCTGTATAGCCCTTTACGCTTTTGGCGTGTTGGACAATCATATTGATTAGTTATTTCTCAAATAATACATATAAGTACGTTAGTACTCTACACATATTTTAGAAATGATAAAATAGACTAATGGGGACTAGAGTTCCTGGCATATGAGTATAGGATGTCATCTACCCAAAAATCCCTGAGACAGACTAGAATTTTATGAAGTCAGGAACAACCTTGGCTCTGTGAATGATGTCTTAACATCCTAGGAAAAGCAAGCTTTCTACACATCTGCACAGCAATTATTCACAACTTCTGACACATTCTTTTCTTGGGAGTAATCTGGGAAACAGACAATCCTTATTCCCGTTATCTTGACGAATCTGTGTGTTTTATTTCTGGGCCGATGAAGTAGCTAAATGGGATATGTAAAATTTGTACGTTTGATAGTAAAGTTTATGCCATTAGGACAATGAGTTAGTCATGTCATGGCTTATTTGGTCTGTCTTTCTCTTTATTTATAAACATTCTGCAGGCCCTTAAGTTGATTCATAACCAATTAAGATTATAACTATGGCAACTGCTTGCTGTGCAACAAAAAATCAGGAATAAGTACAATCCTAATTACAAGAAAAAAGCAATTCTGATAACATCCTAGGTAGCAATTAAAGCAGCAAAGTGACTATTAAAATATTATAATATGTATGCTATAAACCTAAAAATCTAGTACTTTATTCACTGACCTCATTATAGCAATTCCAGAATATTATCCCACAGATACAATCATGTAAGTATACACAGATATATACAAAAGAATTTTTCACTGTAGATTTTTATATAAACAAAATACAAAAATCTTAAATAATCTTCAATAAAGGAATAATTAAATAATAGTACATTCATAAAATGGAATATTGTGCAGTCATTTTAAAAATAGAGACTTTGGAGGGGGCAGAGCAAGATGGCCGAATAGGAACAGCTCCAGTCTCCAGTTTCCAGCCCAAGCGACACAGAAGACAGGTGACTTCTGCATTTTCAACTGAGGTACCAGGTTCATCTCACTAGGGAGTGCCGGACAATCGGTGCTGGTCAGCTGCTGCAGCCCCACCAGCAACAGCTGAAGCAGGGAAAGGCATCACCTCATCTGGGAAGTACAAGGGGGAAGGGAATCCCTTTTCCTAGCCAGGGGAACTGAGACACACAACACCTGGAAAATCGGGTAACTCCCACCCCAATACTGTGCTTTACCAAGGGTCTTAGCAAATGGGCACACCAGAAGATTATATCCCACACCTGGCTGGGAGGGTCCCATGTCCACGGAGCCTCCCTCATTGCTAGCACAGCAGTCTGCGATCTCAAGGCAAGGCAGCAGCCAGGCTGGGGGAGGGGCGCCCAACATTGCTGAGGCTTCAGTAGGTAAACAAAGCCTCTGGGAAGCTCAAACTGGGTAGAGCTCACAGCAGCTCAAGGAGGCCTGCCTGTCGCTGTAGACTCCACCTCTGGGGACAGGGCACAGCTAAACAACAACAACAACAACAAAAAAGCAGCAGAAACCTCTGCAGACTCAAATGACTCTGTCTGACAGCTTTGAAGAGAGCAGTGAATCTCCCAACTCGGAGGTTGAGATCTGAGAACGGACAGACTGCCTGCTCAAGTGAGTCCCTGACCCCTGAGTAGCCTAACTGGGAGACATCCCCCACTAGGGGCAGACCGACACCCCACACCTAGCATGGTGGAGTACACCCCAAGAGGAAGCTTCCAAAGCAAGAATCAGACAGGTACACTCGCTGTTCAGAAATATTCTATCTTCTGCAGCCTCTGCTGCTGATACCCAGGCAAACAGGGTCTGGAGTAGACCTCAAGCAATCTCCAACAGACCTACAGCTGAGGGTCCTGACTGTTAGAAGGAAAACTAACAAACAGGAAGGACACCCACACCATCATCAAAGACCAGAGGCAGATAAAACCACAAAGATGGGGAAACAGCAGGGCAGAAAAGCTGGAAATTCAAAAAAAAAGAGCGCATCTCCCCCTCCAAAGGAATGCAGCACATCACCAGCAATGCATCAAAGCTGGACGGAGAATGACTTTGATGAGATGAGAGAAGAAGGCTTCAGTCCATCAAACTTCTCAGAGCTAAAAGAAGAATTATGCACCCAGCGCAAAAAAACTAAAAATCTTGAAAAAAGAGTGGAAGAATTGATAACTAGAATAATTAATGCAGAGAAGGCCATAAGTTAATTGACAGAGATGAAAACCATGACACGAGAAATACGTGACAAATGCACAAGCTTCAGTAACCAACTCGATCAACTGGAAGAAAGAGTATCAGCAATTGAGGATCAAATGAATGAAAGGAAGCGAGAAGAGAAATCTAAAGAAAAAAGAAGAAAAAGAAATGAACAAAGCCTGCAAGAAGTATGGGATTATGTAAAAAGACCAAATCTACGTCTGATTGGGGTGCCTGAAAGT
>NW_012101533.1:91988-92242 GCF_000951045.1 Mandrillus leucophaeus | reverse complement strand
GTCATTATTTCCCTAAAAGCACATCATCAGTGTGCTTTATACCAATTAAAGTAATTTAAAATCACCTATACATAATTATTAGCAGGAAATTTATTAGTAAACATAATGCATACAAAAATCAATGACACTTTAACTATCCTGAAATAAGTGGCACTAAACACACAATGTAACACCGCATCATACAATATTCATGACACATATTTCCACATTAGTTTAAACAAAATATTAGTGAACAAATACAACTCTTCAGATGT
>NW_012101533.1:91597-91938 GCF_000951045.1 Mandrillus leucophaeus | reverse complement strand
CATTTGTCAAGAGTGCAATAGTCAATATGGAAACTGCCTCATCTATGTTAGGAAAATGCATTTCTTGGCCAGGCACGGTGGCTTACTCCTGTAATCCCAGGACTTTGGGAGACTGAGGTGTGTGGACCACGAGGTCAGGAGTTCAAAACTAGCCTGGCCAAGATGGTGAAACCCCGTCTCTACTAAAAATACAAAAATTAGCCAGGCATGGTGGTTGGCGTGCCTGCAATCCCAGATACCCAGGAGGTTGAGGCAGAGAATTGCTTGAACCCGGAAGGTAGGGTAGCAGTGAGCCTAGATCATGCCACTGCACTCCAGCCTGGGCAACAGAGCAAGACTCC
>NW_012101533.1:88877-89173 GCF_000951045.1 Mandrillus leucophaeus | reverse complement strand
GTTGTAAAAAGTAGGCCTTACAACATTATTAGCATCTAAGATGGATATTTCTATAGTGCCTCAAACAGTTTCATCTCCAAATTGATTTTGAAATCACAGAATTGGAAGTTACATGCTGAAAAGACCACTGAACCTTACATGACACTCCATGAACCACCTATTTTGCAAATAAGAGAACCAAGGCTTCAAACTAATTTGCCCAAGGTCCCCACATAGTGCTTTTGTGAACTGCAGGTGTTCACAAAATCCTATGGTATGGTTTCAATTTAAGCATATGCACACACACATAGAAATGA
>NW_012101533.1:81768-82059 GCF_000951045.1 Mandrillus leucophaeus | reverse complement strand
TTCAAAATCTTTCCAAAAAGCCAATTTACTATATTAATTTGCTCAGTAAACCATTATTTCATCAAAAGTAAATATACCAAATGATCCCTTGTAAAATTTGAGAGCAAATTAAAACTAACTGTACTTCAAAAATAGACTTCTAGGTCAGGCGTGGTAGCTCATGCCTGTAATCATAGCACTTTGGGAGGCTGAGTTAGGTGGATTGCTTGAGCCCAGGAGTTTGAAACCAGCCTGGTCAACACAGTAAAACCCTGTCTCTAAAAAAGAAAAGAAAATTCTATTTTAAAAACA
>NW_012101533.1:79754-81278 GCF_000951045.1 Mandrillus leucophaeus | reverse complement strand
GAAAGTTACTAGGGATAAGGACATTAATATTCTGAGGGAGTACCTCTCAAACTGTTTTCCCGAAAATCAACAGTCATAATCTAAGGAGATGTTAATAATGTTCCCTGGACACATCCAATGGAACTGGGCTTTGTTGTGGCTTTTTAAATAAACTCGAACCCATCCTTCGATGGTGCTTTGAAAAGACATGTCTGATTGTGGTCTATGAAGTGCTCATGCATGATGGGAACAGTTAAATGCAGATACACTACAGCACCACTGGAGGACAAGCTGTTCCTTCTTCCAAGAGTAGTTTCCAAAGTAGCACCCATGGTCTTAGGCCTGTAGCCTATAAAGAACTAATAATTTTTCCCAGAAACATCCAATAAAAGACACCTCTCCTTCCCATTGCGTTCAACACTATCATAACATAAATGCATCAAATGAATAGCTATGGATTTTCTGGGGTTGCTTCTTTGGTAACTGGCTTTCCCTTCTACCACACAGTGTCTAAGATTAAAAGAGAAACAGAAAATTCATATTTAGGTCCTGGAAATCCATATATCATTGAAATCAGTTTCTTAAACTGCTTGCTGAAAAGGGCAACCAAATGGCTGAAATGATAGAGGATGGCCGGGATGCTTTTAGCATATGGGGGTTTGTCACTCAGCCCTCGGAAACCTCATCGTACTCACCTTTCCAGCGTGTGTATAAGATCAGGCTTGCTGACTGTGCTGTTATCTAGCAATATGGTGGAACATGAGCTGTATTTTCTATCAAGATGCCATGGAGGTATCTGAAGAAGGAAGATAGAGGAAAATGTTTGCAGCAGGCTGAACTTACAACAGTGTGGGCTTTCTACCTTAGTAAAAATGTCAAACAATAAAGCATTAAGGTATTTCTTATGCCCCGTGACCTGCCTGAGTGTGGTATCATGAGCAGCTCTATGGGAAACTCACTGGAGGTGCACAACGTCTGCAGATGATGTTTGCAGACTGGGTTATGAAATTCTGCCCTTGCTATGATACCAATCATCAAACCTGGAAAGCCTCTATTATGAATTCCCCTTACAAATAATGGGAAAAGTTTAAAATAAGATTTCCTGCTTTTTTTTTTATTATGCAGTAAAAAGCAGCTATTTTCTATTTCTTTTATTCGTTAACTACAATAAAATGTCATACATTAAATAAGACTGGCACAGGAGCATTTTTATTGCAGTAAATAAAGACCTCGTACTACATTCACTAAATTACTAATCCTAAGTCACTCATTCAAGAGACAGTGTGATGGAACCAGCGTTTTAGAGTCAGAGACTCTGTGTGCCAGGGAGGCTCAGTGACCAAACAAGTCAGTGGCCGTAGATTTCTCTGGGCCTGTTTCCTTGGCGGAAGATAGGAAACGTACTGCTTTAAGATGCTCTCACATCTAAAAATGAGATGATGGAAACAGCTTTGGGAATTTAACTTTCACTTCATGTTTACATAAGACTGCTGTTACATTACTCGAATGAGAACTTCCGAGAATACTTTGCATTCATTTCAAAAG
>NW_012101533.1:72925-74224 GCF_000951045.1 Mandrillus leucophaeus | reverse complement strand
TATCTGAGCTCAGAGCTTTTATTCCCAGGACTAAAACCTGGGAAATAGGAACAAATTGCACACAAAGTTAAACTGCACCTTCCTTCCCAAACCTGCTTCTGGAAAGCCAGCAGCCAGGCTTGCACTGCCAAGGCAGAAAATTGGGAGACCGTTTTTGGAAGAAAACTGAAACATCATACCCTCACATAATACACTGATGTCCCCCAAATGAAAAGCTGGCTCGACTTCCAAATCCCCACAGTGAGACCCCTCGGGGAACAAAGGTCCTGCTTCCAATTAGAGAAAGCCAAAGACCACCATGCATTTGAGGGAAATCCCCAATGACAGATCAAAACAATAGGAGAAATGAATTCCTGGGAGCAGTAAAAATTCAGGAGCAAAACTGTTTTCAAATCTTAAAATGTCCTTAAGGAGTTAAAAAAAAATCAATAGAACAGTTAGTGGAGAAAGTCAAAGAATCTCTAAGAAGCAGAACAAAAGACAAATTGGAAAATAGGAGGGGAAGAAACTAAAGATCAATATAGAAATACTGGTCTAGGAGGCCCAACATCTGTATCATAAGAATGCTAAAATAATAATAATAAAAAAACAGAGAAAGTAGGAAAATTCTCTAAAAGAGATAGTCTGCAGACTTAATAGCCACAATAAAATATCCCCTCCAGGCTTTATTATACAATATCAGAATCCCAGGGATAGAGAAGGTCCAAAAAAGCTTGAGAAATGTAAAAATTGGTTACGTATGAAGTACGACACAATGGTAACACTTTCAAGAACAGTATAATGAAAACACAATAGAAAATTGTCTTCTGAGCCATGAAATTTAGTTTTCACTCTAGAATTTTATACTCTATAACAAAAGAGGGGTTTTGAGAGAGGCTAGATCTCTATACATGTGTGTCCATGAGCCTTTCCTCGGAAACTGTGCTCCAGCATCACTGGGAAGTCACACAAGACAGAGGGCAAGGCACAGTCTAGGACTCAAGGATCCAATATGAGTGGTGGCAGAAGAGTTTGAAGAGGGCTCCCAGGCAAACAGGCCCAGGACAGCCTAGGGAAACATAGACTATCCTGGAGGAGGATAACCAGAGGCCAAGGAAAGTCACTTCAAGAAAAAACATGGAACATATGCTTTAGTAGGTAAAATATTATTTTTTGATAGGCATGTAACAAATGTCACAACAGTTGGGGAAAGAAGAACTGTTTAAAAAAAAAAAAAAGGCAAAGGAACATAGTCGGAAAATTAATTCCACACACAAAATAATGAAGGATGTGAAAACAAGGAGGCCAGTTGGGGTCTAA
>NW_012101533.1:69836-71235 GCF_000951045.1 Mandrillus leucophaeus | reverse complement strand
TCTGCTTATTTAAAAGCATGCAGCACCTCTCACTCTCTCTTGCTCCTTCTCTCACCGTGTGAAAAATGACTTCTTCACTTTCCACAGTGATTATTAGCTTCTTGAGGCCCTTGCCAGAAGCAGATGCTAGCACCACACTTTCTGTACAACCTGTAGGACTGTGAGCCAATAAAGCCTCTTTTCTTTGTAAATTATCCAGTCTCAAGTATTCCTTCATAGAAATGCCAAAATACAGGACAGATGAGAAATTCAGCTAATAAAAAATTTACCTATTGTACATCTGAACCCCTAAGTAGTAGTGTTTTCTGATTCTACATTTACACATAGTTTACTTTCATCACCAGGATCTAATAGCTGACAGCTCTAAGAACCAGTTTCTGACCAGGAGCCAATCTCCAGATGCACTAGAATCCCTGCAAGCATCCCAAATGAATTATCAGTCATCTATCAATATGTTACTGAAAAAATAAATGGGTCTTTACACAACTGGAAAGTAGCCTATCTTAAACTCAAATGTTAAAATGAGTGTGCCAACCTAATTGAATACGGCATCCTCAGCACACAAAATCATTTTGTTCTAACACAGGTCAGAAGAATAAAAGCTACAAGGGGGACTTGGGCCACACTTTGTTCCCTACAATGCCTCCTCCTTTGAAGTTAAACTGGTCTCACGGACACACATTTCTCACTGCTGAAGAGATGGGGACATGGGGTAGGTTTTCTTCCACTTTCATACACTCCATGTGTGAGAAGCCCATGGCTCTGGAAGAAACTGAGAAATACAACAATCCTAACCAGAAGTTACCAGCTCAAGACAGGCAAAGTCCACACAAACTATAAAAATGCAGGGGAGAAACCCATTTTGTATTGTACGGCATTCCTTCAGATGTTATTATAGAACTCCCACTTCTTGTATTCCTACTGTTGAAATTAACTGAAAAACATGGTGTATGGCATTTTTGAGAATAAAGTAAGATTTAGCAGAATGTTACAAAAATAAGCAGTAGTACAGAAAAAACCTACAGTTCTAATTCTCTTCCTAAAACAAGCAGGATGTGGAAACTTTACACTACTTTCACACACCAAGGCTAACCTGGAAAACAGCACAGGCCATGTGTACATTTCCATTACATTCGAGTGAAAAAGTTCTGAGTAGCATGAACATGGATGTGATAGGCTCATGTGGTTAGAGCATTGTGCAAAAAGGAGGCCAACAGCACAGATTCAATCTAGAACAACAAATTCTTTTGATTTGTTCAAGTGAAATCCAAGCTGTAGCCTAAATCCTATGACGCATCATCAAAATGTACTCTTTGGAAGAAGGGAAAAAGGGCAAAGACCTATGAAGAAAAAGGCGTATATCCATAACTACTACACTAAATCATGTGGCCCATTAATT
>NW_012101533.1:68507-69786 GCF_000951045.1 Mandrillus leucophaeus | reverse complement strand
CCACCCTCCTCTATGCTGCTATTACCAGCACATTTCAGGGAAAGTCTCAAGCAGCAAGTGATGCTGTGGTCAATTACTGTCAGACACCGGCTTGATATGTCAAATATGTTAAAACAAAGAGCTATTTTGGGCAAAAAACACTTTTTTAAAGAGACAGGGTCTCACTCTGTTGCCCGGGCTGGCGTGGTGCAATGGTGCGATGGAGCCAGCAGAGCTCACTGAAGCCTCACACTCCTGGGCTCAAGAGATCCTCTTGCAGCTGAGACTATTGGTGCAAGTTACCACATCTGGCTAATTTTTGACCATGTTTTTTTTTCGTAGAGACAGGGTGAAATGAGACATACATGGAAATGTGCTGTAAATCCTAAGGAATGATATACTCTGTTTTGGACTCTCATCTAACACTACCCATCTATCACCTAGTGTATAAAACCACTGAGAGGCTTACCTTACACCACCAAACAAGGAACAACATTCACAAGTACCAAAGTTTAAAGAGAAGAGCTGTGAGACACTTCCTCTACAGAAATGAAATCTGTAGCATACATTTTCTATTTTCAAAACTTAGTTTTCCGCCAGCCTGGGGGGATGACAAAGGGGCCAGAACTGGGCACTGGGGCAGGGAGGAGGAGAGAAACCTCTAGATGATGCAGGGAAAAAGAATGAGGGAGAGGGTGGGCAGGCAAGAAGCAAGGCCAGTCCTCCTGCCTGGTCTCTGGGCCTAGGAAAGCTGGCTAGAGGCAGAAGGCAGGAGCCCAAGGCTGTGGATGCCTCTAGTGGGGACCCTGGGTCAGCGGCAGCCAGAGGCGCGCCTGAGGGCAAACAGCATCAGTCGCCTCCTTACCCTTGGGCATCTCCTGGTCGCCGACGTGCTGCAGGTCATGGCCCTCTTGGGCTCCGAAATCAGACTGGGCAGGCTCCACAGCAGGGGGGTGTGGTGCCACTGCCACCTCCGCCTCTGTGATGTTACAGCTGCAGGGCGGTTCCGTCCACTGCACCCCGGGCTGGCTTTGCTTGGGAGTGGCATTGGGGAGCAGCATGTTCCATCTGTGGCGCCTCCCCTCCTCTCTGCCTTGGCCTGCACCTCTGCTTGACGATGCCTCATAGATTTCAGCGCTGCAGGACAACTCCCCAGACCCCCTGTGCTGGCCCCGCTTGGGGCTGGCATTGGGGAACAGCATGTTCCATCCGCTCTGCCTCCGTTCCTCTCTGCCTTGGCCTGCACCTCTGCTTGCCACCGCCTCATAGATGTCAGAGCCACAGTACAGCTCCGCAGACC
>NW_012101533.1:62654-63467 GCF_000951045.1 Mandrillus leucophaeus | reverse complement strand
ACAGTCAGATTCACTGTGGAAGGACCTGAGTCCCATGTGTTCAGCTAGTTTAGACCATCTCCTTGTTCTCCTGGGTGACCTGGCAAATGGACGTTGCCTGCTGTGCAGGCTGCTCAGGTGATTTGTCCAGGCTGACAATGGGAGGACTATTTTGAGCTTTTTTGCGTCCCAAGGTACCCAGAGGGGCGGTGCAGCAGCCAAAACTTCCTGGAATGTGGGAAAAGCCTGTGTCCTGAATGATGAAAATCTCATTCTTCTTTACGGCAAGCTCCTAGGAGCCAGCAGCATCCTGGTTCCAAATATTGGGGTCGCCATTCATTCTTTGGGCTGCCAGATCCTTCGGGAATGTTTCAGAGAATTTCAGGCCATCACCCCCTAGCAGAGCCTTGGACTGTTCCACCGAGGCAGCTCGCCTTGGGGGAGGATGTGGGAGTCGTTATTCCACATGTGAGTGCCAAGTGTACCTGGAGGTTGCCCTTGGTGATGCAGGCCTGACACAGATGGCCCACTGAATGGCTTCTCCCCAGTGTGGGTGCCCTCCGGATCTGCAGAGCACCGGCGGTGCGACGGGGCAGGGGATAGCACCGGCACGAAGCCCGGTCTCACTCCTCTCTTAAGGCCAGTCGTGTCCTGGACTGCCCCCACAGCAGCGGGCCCTGCCCGGCCTGATGGCCTGGGGTGACCTTGAGCTCCACCTGTGATAGTGGTGGGCGCCGCGCTGGAGACAGGGTGCGGGTCTGTGGAGGGTCCTCCTCTCCGCTGAGGAACTGCAAGCTGAAAGGGGACCTTCCTTGCCAACCGGCGGAGGTGGTG
>NW_012101533.1:52886-56079 GCF_000951045.1 Mandrillus leucophaeus | reverse complement strand
AGATTTATTCCTTAATTTTATTCTTTACCCTAAAGTCAATCAGGAGCAGGTTCATTTCCATGTAATGGTATGGTTGTTAGAGATTTTCTTAGTACTCATTTCTGTTTTTATTGCACTATGTTTTCAGAGTGTGTGTGGTAAGCTTTTGGTTTTTAAAAATTTGCTAAGGATTGTTTTATGGCTGGATGTCTGTTCAATTTTTGATTATGTGCCATGTGCAGATGAGAAGAAGGTATACGCTGTTGTTTTGGGGTGGATAGTTCTCCAGGAGTCTATTAGGACCATTAGGTAAGTGTTAAGGTGCCAAATATCTTTGTTAGCTTTCTGCCTCGATGATCTAATATTGTCAATGGGGTATTGAAGTTTCCCACTATTTTTGTGTGATTATCTAAGTCTCTTTGTAAGGCTGTAAGATCTTGGTTTATGAATCTGGGTGCTCCTGTGTTGGGTTCATATATATTAAGGATAGGTTTTTTTCATTATGTAATGTCCTTCTTTGTCTTTTTTGTTCTTTGTTGGTTTGAAGTCTGTTTTGACTGACATTTGATTAGCAACCCACTTTATTAGCTTTCTGTTTGCTAGGTAGATTTTTTCTCCATCCCTTTATTTCAAGCCTATGAGTGTTATTGTATCTGAGATGGGTCTCTTGAAGATATAGTTGGATCTTGCCTCTTTCCCCAACTTGCTACTCTGCCTTTTAATTGGGGGACATTTAGTCTGTTTGTATTCAAGTCTGTTTTGTGAGGTTGAAAGTAATACCCAGCATTCTCAAGTTTAACATGGGAGGATTCACTTAGCCATGAGTTTGCTTATGTTTACAATTCAACCATTTTTCATTTACAATCACTGTGTGCACAAATACAACTGTAAACGTAAGTTATTTATGTGGAAAATAACTCCTGTTAGCTGTACAGTCTGAAGCCAGTTATTTAAGCTGCCATACTTGAATTTTGTCATTGGTAATTTAGGAGCACAGTACCTACCCCCACTGGCTGTTGAGAGATTAAATGAGATGTGTCTAAACTGCCCAGCAGATGGGGAGTCTCAAATGATAGCTCTAAGACAGTAAGAGGAAAGAGAGTGGGAGGGACCCCGGTTGTGGTCCCCTCACTCAGACGTGTGGGCGGGCTGCCTCCACGACTCCCTCTCCCTCTGTACATCCCTGGCTGCAAGTGGTCCCCAGTTGGGTCCCTCTGCTTGTCCCCTGGGACCTGACTGCAGAGACTATTGTCCCTTGCCCCTTGTGAACTCTAGGAGTTTGGCAGATCTAATGAAGACCTGGTTTTCAGTTCTGCCAGCTCTAAACCTTGATTTCCTTCCATGATGTAAACCTTGATTTGACAAGTTAAAACTGAGTCATCAAATCTGAAGCTGTGCTATGACTGCCAGTCAGAGTTCTTAGAAGATTTCACAGCAACATGAAAGCTCTTCCAACCTACCCCCGCTTCTTAAAGTGTCTGCTAGACACAACGACTTCCTTTCAAAGTCCATGCCACATTCTGCTTTTCCCTGCACAGCCAGCCAGAAAAACCCAAATTAAAAGACCCTCAGGAAAACGACAGTGTGGATAGATCGCTGTTTGGGGAATATGGTCAGTCTGCCCTATTCATAGAGTGGCGCATTCAGCATGTCAGACATGCCACGTGCTGCTGCGTTCACTTGATGATGATTACATGAGAAGCAGCATTCTGAAGGAAGGGTCTGCCCAGCCACCAGCAGCTGATTCATTATTTATATTCAATTAAAGGTCAGTGTTCAAATGGATGCCGGCATATTGGAAAAGTCATTATTCATGTACAGATTAGACTGAATATTTGTCATTTCTCTGGTGACTTCACATACTACCTGTGCCTTGACACTCAAATTGTATTAAGCAGAAGAGATGCTTTAACTCTTTTATTTAGTTTAATTGTTGATCTTATTCCACTTTTTCAGATTATCTGAACTCTTTTAAAATTAGCCCTTGCTTCTTCTTCATGTATTAAAATAGGAAAGGAGAGAAATTTCCTTTTAGAGCGTATTGCATACTAAAGATGAATGCAAATGGTTCGGCTATGATTCTTAATGACCCACTATTACCATAGTAGAAAACTCAGTACATTAATACAATACCTCTTTTCACATCATTACTCCTAATGGAACTGTTACCAGGATAAGAGCTTGACCTGTACCTATAGATTTAGGTAGCAAAAATGCATTCTGTCTCCCTGATAGCTCTATTCACATAGCATATTGACTGTTTGCAGATCAATGCAATGACAATGTTTTGGCCTTGTTCTTGAGGCCTCATCTGCTATCATAATGGAGAGAATAGGATTTCGTCTTCAGTAGGTAAATTCCAGTTAAAAGTCTCTTTTAAGTTTAGATGTAATTCATGAACTAGAATATCAATTATGTGTTCGGTGGAAATATTTATTTGTACAGGTATGTTTTGAAAAGCCTATTGCTGCACCTTCAAAGATCTTAAACACAGACTCAGGAGACAGTGATTTTCTTGGCTTCTTTCTAATGAAACCAAGTAAGTTTTCATTGAAACTAGAAAAAAATAAGCAGACACGGCTGCCTTTTTAGTGACTGAGAAAATATTTGAGCTCAAGGTTGGACTAGAAAGGTCTGATCTGAACCTCCTCACGATGTAGGAGCAGAGAGTCCACAATCTCCTTTGGCTTACCTTGAACTTGCTTGCTCGCACACATGGGAATCATTCAGTGTGGTGTAGTCCAAATCCACTTCGTTAATTTGGAGCCATGACTTTCTAATGTGTGCTAATTTGGACACATGCATTTCACAACCCAAGAAAAGCGGGATTTCTATGGAAATTAACTGTATAAATAATATTACAAGGGGGGATCTCAAGATGTTTACCTGCTAAGACAGTGGATTCAGCTATTTTGAAGTACACGTTTTTATTTACATAAATAGGGTGCTAAATGGAAATATTTTGTTCTGTTTATTAAACCAGTACTTCAAGAACGTTTTGTAAATTATCTGATTAGTAAATGTTCTTGTGGACATTTGAGGACAATAAGACCTTGCTTCTTTAAATAGATGCTATTAATTAAAGACTTCCTTCTAATTCAGTTAGACCATTTTCCTCCAATTAGTCAAAATTTGTAAGCTAATGTATTTGCTTCCATTAGAAACAAAACTGGAAAATATGTTTGCTTATTTATCAAATGCTTGAATTCTTCTT
>NW_012101533.1:50797-51639 GCF_000951045.1 Mandrillus leucophaeus | reverse complement strand
GAACTTTCTTAATACATTTGCTAAACCTTGTCATAAGGTCAGTAGACCCTTAGGAAACATTTTCTTCTCTGCTTATAGGACACATACACATGGATATGGAGCCAGTAGAAAGAGCAGCTTCCATACAAACTACTTAGTGATTATCGCCAGTTTCATTTTGAAGCACAACGCATTGGACCTAGCCAGACCTGCCAATCTCCATCTTTACCAAAGAAATATAATAGAGATAATGAACATATATCGTGCAGAACTGACATCTTTTAGAAATATACTTTTTTTCTTTTTAGAATGTATTTCTGGTTCATATCTGCATATTTTACTTGTTAAGGTATTTAACAATATTTTACATTTTTTTCAGTCTTCACAGAAAGTACTGTAGAGTTAACCATGTGGATAAGCTTCCTGGCCCAAGAGATTGGGTACAGATTCCACAGGATCAAATTGAACTGGCCAGAAGGAGGTTTAAAAGAGGCTCAGATATGACTAAGGTGCACAAAAATAATTGGAGAAGCACTTATGAATTCTTCGACTTTATAAAGTATAATACTTGGCTCTAGGTTATTTCAGTGTCTTGTCTTTTGAAGGAAACACTGTGTATAATATGCTGTGATTTGATCTCTTAACGTCTTACTCAAATAAATTTTGAAACGCCTTCGGACTAAATAGGAAAAATTATGTCAGGCCATTTGCTTTGAATAGTACAAGTGAAAAAGATTGCTAATCTCGTTTGTGGCCTGATGCTCTTGTATATGAAAACTGGATCTCTCTTTTATGGTTTGCTTCTGTTTGCCTATTGATTTTTATTTTTTGGATCTGCATGACTTTGTAAAGGTACAAGTTGC
>NW_012101533.1:46600-49205 GCF_000951045.1 Mandrillus leucophaeus | reverse complement strand
CTGATCTCTATAGATATCTCCAAGCCCATGAGCCTTTTTCTGTCTTCACATCCTTCCGTCCTTCCTAGATTTGGGGGGTGAAGGAGATGGGAGGGAGTGGAGAAGTGAGTTCATTCATGCTAGGTCACACCTTCAGCATCTTCAAGGGATTATATCTTTGTTCTTCTGCCAAAACTGCCCAGCAAAATCCTGAGCTTAGACCAGCCCTGTCATCCATTGTCCTAAAGGAGCTGCAGGCGACCGAGGTGGAAAGCCTGTAGCCTGTCGCCACACTGCATAGCCCTATCCCATAGCTCGTCTGCAGCTTGGCAGCCATATTAGTTGTCTGTGGTCCGCTTCCTCTCCGATTCTTCTGAGAAGATCCCTCACCTCCCCCACACCCTCCATCCTCCAGAGCCCCTCACCCCTGAACCCACTGAGGCCTCAGGAGTGTTTGCTCCAGCCTAGAACCACTTCTGAATCGACCATCTTCCCTTCCCATGGGTTCAGAAAAGGACATTTCCCTCCTTCTGTTAGAGGAAGCCCCTCCATATCTATTCCAGATCCATCAGCCCCAGCCCCCCAGGGTGGTGCCTTTGACCGTCTTTTCTTTTTCTCTTTATCCTGTTCTCTTCTGCCACACCACTGCTCCCTCAGCCTGCACCCCACGCCCAAGTCCCCATCCCCCGGCACTCCTATCTCCTCTCTTCTTCTGCCCTCCCCTCTGGGTCCGGTGTCCTGAGGGTGGCCACCCTTCCTGGCATTTACTGACCTTCAGAGGGCACCAAGCCGTCTCTCCAACCCTCCTACCCCTCTTCTGCCCTGCAGCCTGCTGGTCCCTCCTTTTTATTAGAACCACTCACTGGCCTTCCCACCACTCTCCCCACCCCTCCTGCCTGGACAGCCACGCTTGAGCCCTTTCATGCATTCTTCTGCCTCCACCTTCTCCTTGGCAGCGTAGCATGCCCCAGGGTTCCCAACCCAGCCTATGCCCTTTCCACTCTCTGTGTTTTCACTGGTGAGCATTCTCTCACTGTTTTGTTTTGTTGTTGCTGCTGTTGTTTTTTGAATCAGAACCTTGCTCTGTTGCCCAGGCTGGAGTTCAGTGGTGCGATCTTGGCTCACTGCAACCTCCTTCTCTCAGGTTCAAATGATTCTTCTACCTCAACCTCCTGAGTAGCTGGGACTGCAGACTCATGCCAGCATGCCTGGGTAATATTTTGTATGTTTGGCTGAGATGGGGTTTTATCATGTTGGCCTGGCTAGTATCAAACCCCTGACCTCAAGTGATCCACCCGCCTCAGCCTCCCAAAGTAGTGGGATTACAGGTGTGAGCCACCATGCCAAACCTCCCTCAGTTTTAACCACCACATGTATGTCTGTGACTCTTAAAGCAGTGTGTTCAGCTTGGCCCCTTCTCTGAACTGTAGATTTCTCTGTCTAAATACACTTGGCATCCTTGTCTGCAGGTTTCGCATCCACAGATTCAACCAGCTGCAGATTGAAAATGTTCAGGAAAAAAAAATTCAATGCAACAATAAAAAATAATGCAAATAGGCTGGGCACCCCTCCACTGCTGTTGTATGCTCCAGAGTCTCAGGGCACAATTGTACAGGTTGCTTAAGGTCTCGCTTGATTGCCCAGGCTGGAGTGTAATGATGTGATCATAGCTCACTGCAGCCTCGAACTCCTAGGCTCAAGTGATCCTCCTGCCTCAGCCTCCTGAGTAGCTGGAACCACAGGCTTGTACCACCACTCCCGGATTTATCTATTTATTGATTGATTGACTGACTGGTTGATTGATTGATTAATTGAGACAGGGTCTCACTGTGTTGGCCAGGCTGGTCTCAAACTCCTGGCCTCAAGCAACCCTCACACCTTAACCTCCTAAAGTATTGAAATTACAGGTATGACCCACCATGCCTGGCCTATATCAGGGACTTGAAGATCTGCAGATTTTGGTATCCGCTGGGGATCCTGTAACCAGGACTATATCTGCCATTTCCATATGGGTGCTCCACAAACACCCCAAACTCAGCATGCTCCAAACCAAGCCTGCGATGTTCTTTCAGCTCACACACCATCCCTTTCTTCTCTTTTTATCATATCATGTGATTAACCAAACAATGCCAGTTCTCTGAGAGGCCCTAGATGCTTCACTACTCAGACTTTCACAGTAGCTTCCTGAAGGGGAGCCCCCGCTTTACTCTGGGCTCCCTGAAATGTATCTGCCACACTACTGACATCGATCTCTTACTGCACAATTGGATTGTTTCCATGTGTTTGACAGTAGAGATCATGTATAGCTGCTTTTCTTTCTCAAGTTATTTCCTTAAGATAAATTTCTAAGAGTAAGATTACCAGTCCAAAGGTATAACAGTTCTATGTCTCCCATTAAATATTACTCTTATTTCTCAAAAGAGTTTTGCCTGTTTGCACCAACAGTAATGTTTAAATGTACCAATTTTATCAGTATCTAGTATTAGCTTTCTAAATTGTTTTTCTAATTTTAGTAGGTATAAAATGTGTTTTGCAGTTTTTTGGTTTACATATTAATTGGACATTTTTCCTAACATGTTTTATTAAGTATTTTTTGCCCATTTATCTATAGGGACTTTTGAAGTTA
>NW_012101533.1:40052-41541 GCF_000951045.1 Mandrillus leucophaeus | reverse complement strand
GAAAAGTCAGCACCAGTTGAATTGTGACTGTTCAGATTTGGTCACTGAAGTCTCAGCTTCCTCAAAGTGACAGCGGGGGCCAATTTACTGGTGAAGAATCCCTGTATAGTCAGCTTTCTCCCATCAAATAAGAATGACTTTATCTAGGAGGCCACAAATCTCTAATTTCATCTAAATTAGTGTAGCCATTATGAAAAGCAGCATGGAGTTTCCTCAAAAATTAAAAATAGTTGGGAGGTTGAGGCAGGAGGATTGCTTGAGTCCAGCAGTTCAAGACCAGCCTGGGCAACATCTCCAGATGTTTTGTGAAGATGGAGACCCTATCTACACACACACACACACACACACACATCTTAAAAATTAGCCAAGCAAGATGGCACGAACCTGTTTTCCAACCTACTTGGGAGGGTAAGGTGGGAGGATCTCTTGAGCCCAGGAGTTTGAGGCTGCAGTGAGCTGTGACAGAGTGAGTTTGGTGACAGAGTGAGACACTGTTTCTTAAAAAAAAAAATAATGGGGAAATTCTGTAGAAGGCTGTTCTCAGGGACCCAGAAAGACCTTGCTGGCAGTGGATCACATGACTAAGAAACACAGTTTAAATGTTGTTCTGGTGCCTTCCTTATGCTGCATATTTTAGACATAAACACACCTTATTTTCCTTCTGTCATCACATGCTAAGAGCGTTTATTGTGAGTTCTGGTCTCTATTCCCTTCCCCTGTCCCACCAGCAAAGAGGCAGGCACCCAGTAGGGATATGCCGCCACATCCCTCTTCTCTTTGCCACAAGCAGACTGGCCAGGGAGCACATCCCGTAACCATGTCACATTTCTATTAATAATTCATATCACAAATGCCCATTCCCCCCCGCCCGCCCCGAGGTTTGTCCATTTCTACAGGATGAGATCCAAGCTATAGCCTGCTCCCCACCCCTCCCCTCCTCGAGGAGCCTCCACTCACTTGGAAGACTGCCCACTCCTGCCCTTTAGACATCACAATATCTGACATCGAGCATTGTAACTGTTGACCGCTGGTTTAGATGATCTGCCCAGATACTTGTGATTGGCACCTTGGCTTCTGTGTTCCTAGCAGAAGTGTCACATAGATATTGCACAACTTCAACCTTATTTATCATATCTACCTCCATTCCTGGAATGAGGTAGAGACTCTGACTCCACAAGCTAATTGGCTACCGGCTTAAAGAAGCCTGCACTGCCTCAAAAAAAAAAAAAAAAAAAAAAAAGAAGTGCCCCACAGATTTGAAAGGCCATTATGCAAATCCAAATAGAAACTCATTGGGGCTCTCATCTCTCATCACATGGAATAATATTTATTCTGTAACGCCAATGATTCCTTTTTCCTGGTATAAAATTTTTTTTTTTTTTTTTTTTTTTTTGAGACGGGGTCTCTCTCTGTCTCCCAGGCTGGAGTGCGGTGGCGCGATCTCGGCCCACTGCAAGCTCCGCCTCCCGGGTTCACGCCATTCTCCTGC
>NW_012101533.1:37634-38942 GCF_000951045.1 Mandrillus leucophaeus | reverse complement strand
ACCATCTGTCTATTCCAACCCACTCAAACCAATTAGAAAAAAATAATGTCTTCTAAATATAAACATATGTTCATTATTTTTCATATATAAAATAATATCTAAAAGCCATAGAACAAAATTTAAAACACCTAAAGCCTTTCATCCAGAGGGAAACACAGTTCACATTTTAGTATGTCCTGTATTTTTTTTCTGTAAACCTGTTCCAGAATTTTAATCACACCATTTATCCCATGGTTTGACTGAATATTTTTATGTTATTAAATATTCATCTACAACATCATTTTTGGTGGTTGCTAATCTTCTCCAACCTAGACTGGTCTTGCATATTTCGTCCCTTCTCAGTGATTTCTTTTTGTGGTGGATCTAGCAGGTCAGCAGACAAGGCGTCTTTCACTAATGCCGGTGAGTGTTCATCTGAGGACAAGATCTCGGAGGATGAAGGAGACAGGGGAGCTTTACAATGTTTCTAGCTATAGCTAAGCCCTGATTGTGTTTAAAGCAACAACTATCAAAACAAGTATGTAGTACTGGTTTAGCCTTCTACCGACTCAGTGTTACAACATGGTGCCAAGACTGACGTCATTCAACAGCCTCACAAGGGCTGCCCACACACATTATGCAGTCAGCATGGACCTTCCTGTGGGGACCACAGACCCTGGGCCTTGGAGGGCACCACCAAAACTATCCCAGCGACCATAATGTGATGTTTCCCCCTGTCCCCACGTGTTAGGGGAAACTAACAAGCCCATCCATTATCAGGAGACACATGAACACCTTTTTTTTATTTTTATTTTTTTCATTTAACGGAAGGTTTTTTGTGACTGAAGGATCTACCTTTGAAAAACTCCCAAGGAGATGGATACATTTATCAGAGATAAGGGAAGGTTTGCATTTTAAAATGTGGAAATGGAGAATGTTTTGAAGCAATGCCTGTTCCTTCTTCGTGGCCACATTGATGCCAGAGTTAGATTGGCAGCTCTAGGATCTGAATCAGTCATCTCCAAAGAAAGGTTAATTCTCAACATTTCCTAAGCTGCCCCCCAGGAGTGGTTCTGGTGATGCCAAGTGCAAGTCTACAGCAGGAATTCACCGACACATCTCCTTGATGACCCTATTTAACAATTCACCCTACATGCTGGTTCGATATTTAAGCCTATGTAAATAAGTAAAAATAAACAGAAATCATCAGTAATTACTGGAATGAGGTTCATAGGATTCAAAAAATTGTAATACAGGAAAGTTTATTTTATATCACTATTATCAAAAAATATTGTATTCAAATAATGATATTAACATCTATAACATGAA
>NW_012101533.1:35213-37534 GCF_000951045.1 Mandrillus leucophaeus | reverse complement strand
AAATGAATGTGCTCCCTGAAACTAATGAGATTTGTGTTTTATGTTTGTAACCAGCAGAGATCGCTGATGGTGATGAAGGACTGGATGGCATTTCTCTACCACCAACAGGTAAATAAAATGTATTTAAATTTTCATCACCCCATGGAAAATACAACCCACAAAAATATTGGCATTGGAAATGATTTTAACGTTAGACATGTAGACGCTTGAGCAAACTGCTTCTGCAGTGGACCCAGGCCCTGGACACTGGAGCTTCTCAAGGCCCCATATGCAGAGATGATTTCATATTGAATAGAAAAACATTTTGGTCATACTCTTATTTTCAGAAAAATCTCAGAAGAGCAAATCCTGAGAACTAAGTATCACAACATTTTGCTTCCCCAAACCTTTGGACATTACACAATATTTTTTAACATGAAATGAGATTTCAGTTTAAAACAGGGACCAGTAATTTTGTGTGATCAAATTCATGGCTAGGCTGTCCTCTCCCACCTCCTCCAAACAGCCTTGGAGCCTTGAGCAGTCAATCAGTGGACACTCAATGAACACTGTGTTTTAATTGAGTGATTTGAACAAGTCCAGCCATCTGGTGTGAGTGGCACATTCCTAATTCCAGGACCAGATCAACTGAAGACCCCCTTCCATGGAAGCAAAAGCTGCACACTGTTGTATTAAGCCATAGACACAATTCCAACTTCATATTATTTGACTCTCTAGTAATGCTTCTGACCCTGGCTTCCTACCTGTGCATGGGTTCATATCTGAGAGCCAGAGGGGCAGGTGACTGATCAATGAGCCTTGTGGAAAACAATGTATTCCCTCCATTGGTCACAGGACTCTACTGACTGTCCTCAAAAGGATATCTGAAGATTGTCTGCCCACAAAATCCAGGTACCCTCAAAAACTCTCTTACTGAAAAAGCTCAACCGAATGTTTTTTCCTCTAGATTTGGGGTGGTCTGTTTGAGTTAAATTCAGCAAATATTACTGGAGTATCTAGGCTGTGTAGGAACTTCACCAGGCCATGTGTTCATGGACAGCACATATCCCAAAATGGCAAGGAAAGCCATGCTCACAGGCATAGGATAGGCATGTGTTAATGAACTTCAGAGCTTCAGAGAAACAGGAAAATTCAGCCATGTAAGTGACACATTGCTTTCTCTGCCACTGAGTAGCTAAACAACAGATCGATGGTCAGATAAATGAAAAGAGCTACATAGTGCAAAATGACCTGCTTACATCAAGTTCTTCCTGTATACACTCATTATATAAAAGGGATTTCTCTTCTTATTTGGCTTTGTTTTTACATTTGTGAATTAAGAGAATTGAAATACGTGATGTCTGTTGTTCCTCCCCAATTTGTCATTCTCTGAATATCAGGGCACTCATATCAGCCTCATTCTTATCACCCAGGTCCAATCCTAACAGATCTATGAAATCCTAGTCATAACAGACCTGCCCTTCAAAAGGCCCTTCAGGGGAGCACCATGCCTTTCTAGCTGTGCTTCCCAAGTGGTCTCCCTCTCCCAAGTGCCCCACCGCCCCGGGCATCTGCACTGCCTGTCCTCCCCGTGTCAAGTGACACAGTGAGCTTTTCTTATTTGAAAACCACTCCCTTTGAAGTTTATATTCACCTCCAAGTGGTGAGTACAGAATGCCTTTGTATTTTCCTATCTGAAGATGGAGATATGTTTCCAATGAGAAAACTGAGCACAGAGGGTGCTAGAAGAGCCTCATGGAACTGAAAAAAAAAAAAAGTCAAAGAATCTGAGAATGAGAAGGAACTTGAGAGATCACCTAGTCCAATCCCTTCTTTTTATCCAGTCCTTTTATTTTACAGGGAAAAAAAAACCTGAGGCCCAGAAACATTAAGTGACTTTCCCAAGGTCTCACAGCTGGTTGATGGCCTGGCCAGAACCCAGGTCCCTCGACTCCCGGCCATGATACCGTATAGATTTCTCACATCTAAGCCAAAGCCAGCTTTTCTCTGCATATTTCTTAAAGATCCCAAGAGACAATGGATGTGCCAATGCCTTTAGGAGTCCACTTCACTGTCTCAGTCTTCACAGTTAAAATGTTTATCGTCAGTTGACCTGCTTCACTGCAGCTCAAACTCAGTTCTTCCAGTCTTTTCTCAAACTTTACCCAAGGCTGTGAGGTCATAATGAAGACAATAGTAAAACACAGCTGCAGGTCTTTTTACTAAACTATTGATAGATATTTGATACAAATCACTGAGGAGCATGATAAATAAAAATGTTTATTCCTTTAAGAATTCCACCTTTCTTGCACATGTGGTTTCATCCGTGAACTTGAGCCTCA
>NW_012101533.1:33174-34763 GCF_000951045.1 Mandrillus leucophaeus | reverse complement strand
CCCCGGGCATCTGCACTGCCTGTCCTCCCCGTGTCAAGTGACACAGTGAGCTTTTCTTATTTGAAAACCACTCCCTTTGAAGTTTATATTCACCTCCAAGTGGTGAGTACAGAATGCCTTTGTATTTTCCTATCTGAAGATGGAGATATGTTTCCAATGAGGAAACTGAGCACAGAGGGTGTTAGAAGAGCCCCATGGAACTGAAAAAAGAAGTCAAAGAATCTGAGAATGAGAAGGAACTTGAGAGATCACCTAGTCCAATCCCTTCTTTTTATCCAGTCCTTTTATTTTACAGGAAAAAAAAAAACCTGAGGCCCAGAAACATTAAGTGACTTTCCCAAGGTCTCACAGCTGGTTGATGGCCTGGCCAGAACCCAGGTCCCTCGACTCCCGGCCATGATACCGTATAGATTTCTCACACCTAAGCCAAAGCTGGCTTTTCTCTGCATATTTCTTAAAGATCCCAAGAGACAATGGATGTGCTAATGCCTTTAGGAGTCCACTTCACTGTCTCAGTCTTCACAGTTAAAATGTTCGTCGTCGGTTGGCCTGGTTCACTGCAACTCAAACTCAGTTCTTCCAGTCTTTTCTCAAACTTTACCCAAGACTGTGAGGTCATAATGAAGACAATAGTAAAACACAGCTGCAGGTCTTTTTACTAAACTTTTGATAGATATTTGATAAAAATCGCTGAGAAGCATGATAAATAAAAACGTTTATCCCTTTAAGAATTCCACCTTTCTTGCACATGTGGTTTCATCCGTGAACTTGAGCCTCATTGGTCAGAACCACAGGAGTGACCAAGGGCTCTGATACAGACTCTCATTACCCAGTTTATCTGAGCTAGCAACAGTTAGTTCTTTCTAAAGATTCAACAATGCTTTTATTGCTTTTTAAAGCTTTTTTTCCTCCTTCCAAATTTGTGTGTTTGGGGGAAGGGCAAAGAAAGCGGTTTAAGTCCTTAAGTGTTTCTATGAACCAGAAGTGACTGGAGCAGGGTTACAGGCAGAAGGTGAGATGACATTTGTTTGGATGCATTATATGTAAGCAACCTTCTATTCATCATGTTTTAACAAAAATGGATCCACTTCTATAGTGCATCCATTTTATTTTCCCTTAACCCTCTTCACTAAGCCTTTTGGAGCAACTACCAGGAATCAGCCCTGTGTTGGCTGCTGGTGTACAAATGCCCTCAGACTAGTGTGAGAGGCAGAAGGAATTACATAAATGCTATAGCACAGATGTGTGGAAAGGGCCTGGGGCTTAAGAAAAGCCACCCAGGAGCTAGGGACAATTCACATAAAAAAACTATAGAGAAAGTGAAATCAAAACAATGCTTTCTAAAATTTAAAATAGGGCTTCCAAATTTGAAATAGGAGATGTTCATCTGGACTTAGCAGTTGTCATAAATTGGCATTTTACATACTTTTCTTTTAAAAAATTAATAAAAGTGTAAGAAAGGACATTTCAGTTGCTGTTACCACCCACAGACAACCATTATTGGATGATTTTTTGCAAATGTTTCTCCATTTTATTTATTTATATAGTGGAGAGCAAATATGCAAAATTTTGTTTCCTAAGTTTTTCTT
>NW_012101533.1:30570-33124 GCF_000951045.1 Mandrillus leucophaeus | reverse complement strand
CTGTGAGGTCATAATGAAGACAATAGTAAAACACAGCTGCAGGTCTTTTTACTAAACTATTGATAGATATTTGATACAAATCACTGAGGAGCATGATAAATAAAAATGTTTATTCCTTTAAGAATTCCACCTTTCTTGCACATGTGGTTTCATCCGTGAACTTGAGCCTCATTGGTCAGAACAGACTCTCATTACCCAGTTTATCTGAGCTAGCAACAGTTAGTTCTTTCTAAAGATTCAACAATGCTTTTATTGCTTTTTAAAGTTTTTTTTCCTCCTTCCAAATTTGTGTGTTTGGGGGAAGGGCAGGGAAAGGGGTTTAAGTCCTTAAGTGTTTCTATGAACCAGAAGTGACTGGAGCAGGGTTACAGGTAGAAGGCATGATGACATTTGTTTGGATGCATTATATTTAAGCAACCTTCTATTCATGATGTTTTAACAAAAATGGATCCACTTCTATAGTGCATCCATTTTATTTTCCCTTACCCCTCTTCACTAAGCCTTTTGGAGCAACTACCAGGAATCAGCCCTGTGTTGGCTGCTGGTGTACAAATGCCCTCAGACTAGTGTGAGAGGCAGAAGGAATTACATAAATGCTATAGCACAGATGTGTGGAAAGGGCCTGGGGCTCAAGAAAAGCCACCCAGGAGCTAGGGACAATTCACATAAAAAAACTATAGAGAAAGTGAAATCAAAACAATGCTTTCTAAAATTTAAAATGGGACTTCCAAATTTGAAATAGAGGATGTTCATCTGGACTTAGCAATTGTCATAAATTGGCATTTTACATACTTTTCTTTTAAAAAATTAATAAAAGTGTAAGAAAGAACATTTCAATTGCTGTTACCACCCACAGACAACCATTATTGGATGATTTTTTGCAAATGTTTCTCCATTTTATTTATTTATATAGTGGAGAGCAAATATGCAAAATTTTGTTTCCTAAGTTTTTCTTAGTTTTTACCTAACAAGCATTTTTCCACTTTATGGCAAATCTTCATATGCATTATTATTATTATGATTATTATTACCATTGTGAGATGGAGTCTTGCTCTCGCCCAGGCTGTAGTGCAGTGGTGCCAAGTGCATTATTTTAATACCTGAATGATACTCTGTTTTGTGGGTAAATTATATTTTATTAGGCCATTTTCTATTACTGGATAATATGTGGATATACTCTAATAGCAACACACATTCATGAGGTTTCTCATAAAACATCATCATTACAAATTTCAAATTTCTACAATTTTTCATGGGAGGACAACTAAAGCCTTGGCTAAAAACTTAGTGACTTAACTGGGAAACACGGACACCTCCCCAGTAAGTTCTTTACTTGTCCAGAACACCCACCTCCAGCCATGTCACAGACACATGGACAACTCTTCCTTAGAGAACTGCTCTCCCCCTTCATTTTCTTGTCTCTGTTGTAGGTAATATATTTGACACCAGGAGAGAAAACACAGAAGACACAGAACCAGGTTTCATTGCCTAGACTTTGATTTTAGTGACATTGTTCAGTGGCATATGTAACTTCTGTTGGAAATTCCACAAAGATCCACGTAGCATTTCAGGCTCCCACAAAGTGTGGGTGTTCCGTCAAGCTTACCTGTCATGTTTGAATCATTTCACATACTTTCTTTGTAATGTGTGATAATCAAGCCTCCAAATTGAGATAAGATTTTTTAAATCATTTTTAGGATTGACTCCTTACCCTTTAAAAGTCCAGCGTATGATTCAGTTAGTTCATTGTCCATTAAAAAGAAGTAGTTCTCTCTTCCCTGTTTTCATTCAGCACCTAGTGTGAATATATAGAGCTTTGACACATATTTATTTTAATGTAAATTGCTTAGATGTAGTATAAAGGAACATGACTCTTTCCAGTGCTGAGAGAGCAGTTGTGAAGGCCAAGATTAATTAGACCTTCATCATTTTAGAAGATGAAGAAGATGAAAAAGTTGTTCTGAGAGGATAGCTCTGACCCATCAGATGAAATCATTCATGACATCAGTGTCCCCCAGATAGCCATTTGTAACTAAGTGCAAATGACCTATGAGTTCTTAGGAAAGAAAAACCTTTCACCTAAGTTGCGTCAATACAATGACAAAATAACTAATTAAAAGGTGAGAAAATCAATCAGTTATCTACATGATACCTAACAGCCATTTTAACAGATGGTTTCAACTGAGTGGTACAGGGTTTTTGCACCATGTGCCAACTAGCTAAAAATGTACTGAATATTATATTGTTTATTTGGTTCCTAGTATACTTACCCTTCACTTTATATAAAACTAATACATGAAAAATCTGGATTTAATTTAAAAAGATATCTTGCCACGAAAGTATTTGTTTTATAGAAATATTTACCTCCAGATTTCTTTCTCTAATAAGATGGTGAATTTAAAATACTGTGTTATTTAGAAACATTGCATTTACACTTCATTTATTGTATAAAGCAAATTGCATTGAATCTTTGCCACTTCACCCAAAGGCCAAAAATTGGCGTGAAAACAATTTGGACTGCAGATCACCAAACCCAGGGTTCACACCTGCCTAC
>NW_012101533.1:26763-28405 GCF_000951045.1 Mandrillus leucophaeus | reverse complement strand
TCTTCTCCAATGCAGATACAGAGCGGCTCCTGCCACAGAATCGCTCGCTTCCGGTCTTTGAACACGGGAGGGCGCCACTCCTCTCTGGGCGCCTGCTCCCGCCGCCTCCCGCGGGCGTGCTAGGCCCCCTGCTCCGAGCTGGCTGCATCGGCGGGCTACAATGCGGCTCCATCTGAGGTTCAATTTAGGGTTTGACTCTGGGGCCCTGGTTTTAGAGGGGCCTGGGACAGCTGTGAGGAGAGGCGGGTGGGTCGGGGCGGAGCTGCTGCCTAGGAAGGCACCCACACCTGGGCTGGGAGCCCCAGGGCGAGCTGTTGCAAAAATAGACGTGGGCTTCAGTTCGCCAGTCTTGCAGATGTCCGTGCTGCTCTGAAGCTGGAGCCTGGCTCCTGTCCTCGCCTCTGTCCTGATGCCCCCAACTTCCTGGGGTCCCTTGTGTCAGGGGCCCACGTCATATCTTTTGGCCCAAGGCCTCTGGGATGCCCCTGATCCCATAGGGCTGGCAGGGATGGGTGCTTGGTAGGTATCCTGGCAGACAGCCCAAAGACCTTTCTAACCCAATGCTCAGGGGACCCCATTTCACCACAGTAGGCTTCCCTGGAAGACGCTTGCACACCTGTCTCAGCTGTCACCTCTCCTATCCTCTCCCCCGACAACTCCCCCCAATTCCCCCCAGATATCTGGGAACACAGCTGGCTCATTTCTCAGCAGCACCCGAGTTCCGCCGCACCATTTACTGAACACCAACTGAGCAGACACTGTGGGTGTTTAGGGCAACTGGTTTCAGGATAAAAGAGAAAAGGGGGCGAGAGGGGAGGAGGGGGCACGTCCTGGCACTAAACTGTTCCAGGCTTGCACCATCCCGAGAGGCTGGGACAGCATGGGCAGCCGCGGAGCACCTGAAGAGAAAGGTCTTGATCGGAGTCCTATCTTATGTTCATCCGCCTGGCTGAAGCCGCAAGCATTGGCAGGGGAGGGCGAGCTGAAGCCGGGGTCCCATGAAGAAAGAGGCTGTTGGAAGAGGCCCAAAACCCACAAAGCCAGGCCTGAGAAAGATCAGCTCAGGCTGGAGGAGGGAGAACGTGTCAGAGCTGACACCAGGTTTCTGGCTTGGGAACCGGAGGGTGTCACTTGCACTCACTAAGGTAAGGAACACAGGGGCCTGGCGATTTGGAGGAGACAGGGGAGCTACTTCATTCGTTCATTCATTCATTCATTCATTCATTCATTCCACAGGTGCTTATGGTGGGCCCTGCACTGTTCTGCTGGGTGGAGTGCAGCGGTGAACCAAAGTCCCTACTCTTGCAGAGCTCACCTCGGACAATGTCACAAGAAAAGGGACAGATGGTAGAACCCTGGGAAGAGCAGCAGCTTGTGTTCCTGAACAACCTTACCAGAGAGAGAGCTGAAATGGGAGCTTTGTCCCAAACCAGCCAAGACTTCAAGCACCGTCATTCCTCATAGCTCAGGTCTCAGCTACACTTCATCATCAGAGAAGGATTCACAACTGTCCCATGCCAAGCTCAATTAAGTCACAGCGTCTGACCCTTCAGTCGCTTGCCTCTCTCTGAAATTATCTTGCTTATTTATGTGTGTGTTTCTCACCCATCTTTCCACTGGAATCTAAGCCTTGTGATGTCAG
>NW_012101533.1:23002-23333 GCF_000951045.1 Mandrillus leucophaeus | reverse complement strand
TAGTAGAGACAGGGTTTCACCATGTTGGCCAGGCTGTTCTCAAACTCCTGACCTCAAGTGATCCACCCGCCTCAGCCTCTCAATCTACCATTTTTAATAAAGTTCTGGTGCGTTTTTTTCCTTCATCCCCACCCCTCTCCTCCTACGCTCTCCATCATCCATCCATCCACCAAAAGAATTAAAGGAGATTGAAATGGCAAACTATTCCCAGAATGGTGAAAGCCACCAAAATCACCGGGAGCCCCCACTTTAGTGGGGAGACATTTGCTGCAGGTGGCTGGGGGAGCAGGAAAGAGGTGAGGCTGTTGAATGGTGCTCCTTGAAATGGGAT
>NW_012101533.1:19250-20502 GCF_000951045.1 Mandrillus leucophaeus | reverse complement strand
CTCTCTCTGAAATTATCTTGCTTATTTATGTGTGTGTTTCTCACCCATCTTTCCACTGGAATCTAAGCCTTGTGATGTCAGGTGTTAAGATTTCAGGCCCTGGTGAAAACATGTTCAGGATGCCCTTTCTCCCCTTTGCCCAGCAAGAGTGGACTGATTAAAGTTGGACCTGAGGTTTCTATGAATATGAAACTGAGTTGTTCTGAATAGAGTGAGTCGTGGCCTCCCAGTGCTGCCAGTTACAGGAAGTGACTTCCCTTCTCCCATCAGCCCAAACCAGGAGCCTTTATCACAGAACCCAAGAGTGAGGGGAGGGTCAGGCCAGTTGGACAGTGGCCGTATCACAGGATGGATCAGGAGCCTTTTGCTACACTCTCCTTTCCCCTGTATCCCATTGTCTTAGATCACCTGGACTTGCCTTCTCCCCTAATGCCGCCTCCTCACCGCTCTTCATAATTGAGGAAATTGCATCAATAAATCGACCAAAGAGATGCAAGTTGTGCTCCATGATAATTTAATAAATGCTAATGATTCAAACCAACTTGAATTTACATGGACCAACTCGTTTTGTGTTTTGTAACCTCAAATGCGTGAAATTGATTATCCCCCCTAAAATTTTATATACAGATACGTGTGGATATGGATATTTGTTTATTTCTGTTTTGTTATTGGTGAAATTAAAAAACAAGTTTAAATAAATCACAGTTTGAAAAATATGTTCTAGAAATGGAGCTTGGAGTAGGCAGTGCCCCACAGGCTTTACACACATTGATATTCCAAATAGACCTAATAATTAAAGGCCTTTTTAATTGTTTTATTTTTGGCCATTTTGGACTTTTGGTGGAAAAATGGAAAGATATTTTAAACCTAAACTCTGAAACTAAGCTACTTTATCATTCCTTTAAAATGCTTTCCAAAATGAAGCTGATGTAAGCACAATCAAGGGAGGAGTGGTCAGGAACCAGCTGTCTAGACTTCCATTTGAGCCTATCCTCTAACACGGTGCGGAAACATTCAAAACATGGAGAGCCCTCCCTGCGAACGTGGAGTGAAAATCAATTTTACAAGGGAAATTAAGCATCCTGAGTTGTTTCAATGAAGTGGTGGCCCAGTTGCATATTCAGTTAGAAAAACTATTTTCTGCTATACTCTAGCAATGGAGGGAGAAAGAGAATACATTAAAATAGAGGATACTTACTCTGTATATTATTAAATTAAGTACCCTACACACACACACACACACACACACACA
>NW_012101533.1:3996-17745 GCF_000951045.1 Mandrillus leucophaeus | reverse complement strand
TTTTTGACAGGGTATTGCTCTGTGGCCCAGGCTGGAGTGCAATGGTGTGATTTTGGCTCACTGCAACCTCCGTCTCCCCTGTTCAAGAGATTCTGCTGGCTCAGCCTCCCCAGTAGCTGGAATTACAGGCACACGCCACCACATCTGGCTAATTTTTGTATTTTTAGTAGAGACAGAGTTTCAACATGTTGGCCAGGCTGTTCTCAAACTCCTGACCTCAAGTGATCCACCCGCCTAAGCCTCTCAATCTACCATTTATTAATAAAGTTCTGATGCCTTTTTTTCCTTCATCCCCACCTCTCTCCTCCTACCCTCTCCATCATCCATCCATCCACCAAAAGAATTAGAGGAGATTGAAATTGCAAACTATTCCCAGAATGGTGAAAGCCACCAAAATCACTGGGAGCCCCTACTTTAGCGGGGAGACATTTGCTGCAGGTGGCTGGGGGAGCAGGAAAGAGGTGAGGCTGTTGAATGGTGCTCCTTGAAATGGGATTCCCTAGACCAGCAACATCGGCGTCACTTGGAAACGTACTAGAAATGCAGTGTCTCCAGCCCCAGCCCAGACCATGAGCTCACAGGCTCTGGGAGTGGTGCTGGTGTGTTTCATGATGCCCTCCAGGTGATCCTGGTGCACATTCAAGTTTGGGTGCCACAGCCTGAGGAGATGTGGAAGATAGGGTAAGGCCCCAACCTCAGAGCCCTGAGTGGGATACGAGTGACTTGAAAGTAGTAATAATTAGGTAGGAACTCTCTCCCTTAGTGAATTGGAGCAAATTCAGTTTTCCCTGTGATAGCATCACTGTCCCTTTCCTTCTGATGGAGGCATCTAGGTGGCATGACAGAAGCATCTGGAAGGGCCAGTTCCCCAGGGTGAACCTCTGGAGGTGGGTCAAGCCTGGGAGAATGGACAGTTGGTGTCGCTGTTGGGAAAAGTTTAACACTCGGTCCCCTCTTTTAGAGCTGTTGGAATTGAGGCCCACCAAGGGCAAGGAAGAGAAAGAGCTGGGATCTGACACTGGAACCTCTGGCCACATAATTTGCCTGTCAGCGCCCTTCCCCAACTCCTTCTTGGGCTCAGTTGTGTGTTCCTTGGACCTCGCTGTCTCCCTTCCCCTGGCATGCATGCTCTGGAGTGTACGTGCCCACCTAACTCTGCTGGTCTTGACCTTCACTCTGCCCTCCAGAAGCACCCTAAGTCCCACAAACCTCATGTTCCAGAAGGCTTCAGTTCCCCTCGCTTCCTCTAGCAGCTCTGGCAGGGGCTTGGGGAGACAGAGGCACTGAGGGGAGGTGGAGGTGCCAAAGAGAGGTGGAGCAGATGAACTTGGAAAGTTCTCCTGAAGAAGAAAGTAGGAAAGAGGAGCATGGCTTGGCAGAGAAATGAGGGAAGGCAAGACATTTGAGAAGACATAGAGGTGAAACCCACTGATACTTAGAGAAACTATTAATGCAGAGGAAAAGTACTAGCAATATAAAAGCAAAACGTTCACTAAAGCATATGGGCTATATGATCCCACTTTATTTTCCAAAGATGTTTAGATTTACATAAGAGTCTGGAAATCTGCATCAAAACACTTGCAGTGATTATCTCCGGATGCTGCAATTGCAATTCTGTTTCTTTCTTTTCTTATCTTCTGCATTAAGCATTCACTGACTTTTTTTCAGTATAATTCACATACCATAAAATTCACCACTTTATTTTAAAGCGTGCAATTCACTGGTTTTTAGTTTATTCCCAAAGTTGCACAACCGTCATCACCATCTAATTCCAGAACATTTTCATAACCCCAAGAAGAAACCCTGCACCCATGAGCAGTCACTCCCCAACATTGCTCCGTTCCCAGCCCGAGGCAACCACTAATTACTTTCTCTCCCTTTGGATTGGTCTCTTCTGAACAATTCATATAATGGAATCATACAATGTGTGGTCTGTTGTGACTGGTCTCTCTCACTCAGCATGTTTTCAGGGTTCACCCATGTTATAGCAGGTATCAGCATTTCATCATTTCTTATTGCCAAATAATATTCCATTACATGGGTAGACCGCATTTTATTTATCCGTTTATCAGGCGAAAAACCTTTGAGTTGTTTCCACTTTGGGGCTATTATAAATAATGCTGCCCTAAACATTTGTGTACCAGTTTTTGTGCAGACATATGTGTTCAGTTCTCTTGGGTATATGCCTGGGTGTGGGATTGCTGGGTCATATGGTAACTCTATGTTGTTTTTTTTTGAGACGGTCTTGCTCTGTCATCCAGGCTGGAATGTAGCGGCACAATCGTACCTCACTGCAGCCTCGACCTCCTGGGTTCACAGAATCCTCCCACCTTAACCCCCAGAGTAGTTGGGACTACAGACACACGCCACTCACTTTTTCTTTCTTAGAGACTGAGTCTGACTATGTTGCCCAGGCTAGTCTCAAACCCCTGGGGTCAGACCATCCTCCTGCCTCAGCTTCCCAAACTCCTGGGATCACAGGTGTGGGCCACCATGCCTGGCCTATGTTGGACTTTTTGAGCAAACACCTGTTTTCCAAAGAACTTGAACCATTTTACATTCGTCCCAGCAATGTATGAAGGATCTGATGTCTCCACACACTTGCTAATACTTGTGATTGTGTGTTTTATTATAGCCGTCCTAGTGAGCGTGAAGTGGTATCTCATTGTGGTTGTAATGTGCATCTCTCTGATGATTAATAATGCTGAGCACCTTTTTAAAAATACATTTTTATGTATCTTTTATCTTTGACAAATAACAATTGAATATAACTATGGGGTATGATGTGACATTTTGATATATGTGTACATTATGGAATGATCTAATCTAGATAATTTACCTATTTATCACCTCACACACATCATTTTCTGTGATGAGAACATTTGAAATACATTCTCTTAACAATTTTGAAACATACTATATGTTATTTTTAACTACAGTCACCATGCTGTGCAATAGATCTCAAAAAATTATTCTTTCTATCTAACTGAAACCTTGTATCCTTTGACCAACATCTGATTCCCTCCCCACTCCACCACTCCCCACTCCCAGCCCCTGGCAACCACTATTCTACTTTCTACGTCTAAAGGTTCAATGTTTTTAGGTTCCACATAGAAGTGAGATCACACAGGGCTGGGCGAGCTGGCTCACGCCTCTAATCCCAGGACTTTGGGAGGCCAAGCCGGGTGGATCTCCTGAGGTCAGGATTTCGAGACTAGCCTGGCCAACATGGTGAAACCCCATCTCTAATAAAAATACAAAAATTAGCCGACATGGTTGTGTATGCCTGTAATACCAGCTACTCGGGAGGCTGAGGCAGGAGAATCACTTGAACCCAGGAGGCGGAGGCTGCAGTGAGCCGAGGTCATGCCATGCCATTGCACTCCAGCCTGGGTGACAAGAGCAAAACTCTGTCAAAAAAAGAAAAAAAGAAGAAGAAGAAGAAGAAGTGCGGTCACACAGCATTTGTCTTTTTGTGTCTGGCTTATTTTCCTTGGCATAGCGTCCTCCAGGTTCATCTGTCTTGTCGCAAATGACAGGATTGCCTTCTTTTTAATAGCTGAATAAGCCCCCATTGTGTATATAGACCACATTTTCTTTATCTGCTGATGGACACTTAACTTGATTTCTCATCTTGGCTGCTGTGAATAGTGCAGCCATGAATGTGAGAGTGCGGGTGTCTCTTCAACAGACTGATTTCAATTCCTTTGGATGTATGCCCAGAAGTGGAATTGCTGGATCATGTTCTATTTTTAGGTTTTGGGGGATCTTCCGTACTGCTTTCCATAGCAGCTGCACCAGTTTCCATTCCCACCAACCGTGGACAAGGGTTCCCTTTTCTCTGCGTCCTTGGCTGCACTTGTTTTCTATGATCATTTTGATCCTAGCCACCCTAACAGGTGTGAGGTGACAGATCATTGTGGTTTTCACTTGCAATTCTTATTTCAGTAGCTTTAGGGGTACAAGTAGATTTTGGTTACATGGATGAATTGTACAGTGGTCGAGTCTGAAATTTTAGTGTACCCATCACCCAAGTAGTGTAAACTGTACCCAATATGTAGTTTTTCAAACCCTCAAACCCTCCCACCCGCCTCCTTTCTGAGTCTTTCATGTCCATTATACCATTGTACATGCCTTTGCATACCCATAGCTTAGCTTCCACTTATGAGTGACAACATGTGGTATTGGTTTTCCATTCCCAAGTCCCCTCACTTGGAATAATGGCCTTCAGCTTACTCAAGTTGCTGCAAAAGACATTCTTTCTTTTTTATGACTCAGTAGTATTCTACAGCATATGTATATTACATTTTCTTTATCCACTCATCACCTAATGGACACTTAGGTTGATTCCATATCTTTGCAATTGTGGCTTGTACTGCAATAAACATATGCACGCAGGTGTCTTCCTGCTAGAATGACTTCTTTTCCTTTGGGTAGATACCCAGTAGTAGGATTGCTGGATAACATGGTTGATCTTCTTGTAGTTCTTTGAGAAATCTCTATACTGTTTTCCATAGAGGTTGTGCTAATTTACATTCCCACCAGCAGGATATAACCATTCCCTTTTAACTGTATTCACACCAGCATCTATTGCTTTCTGACTTTTTAATAATGGCTATTCTGGTTGGGGTAAGGAGGTTTATCACTGTGGTTTTACTATGCATCTCCCTGATGATTAGTCACGTTGAGAATTTTTTCATTGTTGGCCATTTGTATGCCTTCTTTTGAGAAATGTCTATTCATGTCATGTGCCTACTTTTTGATGGGATTATTTGTTTTTTTCTTGCTGATTTGTTTGAGCTCCTTGTGGATTCTGGATATTAGTCCTCTGTCAGATATATAGTTTGCAAATATTTTCTCCCATTCTGTGAATTGTCTGTTTATTCTGATGATTATTGCTTTTGCTGTGCTGAAGGTTTTTAGTTTAATTAGGTCCCATGTATTTATTTTTGTTTTTATTGCATTTGCTTTTGGGGTCTCAGGCACAAATTCTTTGCCTAGGCCAATGTCCAGAACAGTTTTTCCTAGTTTTTTTCTAGAATTTTAATAGTTTCAGGTCTTAGATTCAAGTCTTCAACCCGTCTTGAGTTGATTTTTATATATGGTGAGAGATAGGCATCTAGTTTTATTCTTTTACATGTGGCTATCCAGTTTTCCTAGGATTTTTTATTGAATAGCGTGTCGTTTCCTCAATTTATGTTTTTGTACAATTCATTGAAGATCAGTTGGTTGTAAGTATTTGGCTTTATTTATGGGTTATCCATTCTGTTCCATTGGTCTATGTATCTACTTCTATATAAGTACTATGCTGTTTTGGTAACTATAGCCTTGTAGTGTAATTTGTAAAGTAATATGATGCCTCCAGATTTGTTCTTTCACTTGGGATTGCTTTGAACTATTTGGGCTCTTTTTTGATGCCATATAAATTTTAGGATTTTTTTTTCTAATTCTATGAAAAACAAAGTTAGTATTTTTATAGGAATTGCATTGAATCTGTAGATTCCACTGGACAGCATGGTCATTTTCATGATATTGATTCTTCCAATCTATGAGCATGGGACATGTTTCCATTTGTCTGTGTCATCTACAATTTCATTCAGCAGTATTTTGCAGTTCTCTTTGCAGAGATCTTTCATCTTCATGGTTAAGTATATTCCTAGGGTGACTTTTGTTTTGTTTTGTTTTGTTTTTTGCAGCTATTATAAAAAAGATTGAGTTCTTGGTTTGATTCTCAGGTTGGCCGTTGATGAGTGGCAGTGCTACTGATTTGTATACATTGATTTTGTAACCTAAGACTTCATTGAATTCATTTATCAAATCTAGAAGTCTTTTGGAGGAGTCTTTAGGGTTTTCTATGTATACAATCATATCATCAGCAAACAGAGAAAGTTTGACTTCTTTTCCAATTTGGATGTCCTTTTCTCTTGCTTGATTTCTCTGGCAAGGATTCATTAATTTGCATTTCTCTGACCTGAACATCTTTATCTGTGCTTATTGCAAAACAGAATTCTTCTTTTTAATTTTTTAATTTTATTTTTTGAGACGGACTCTCGCTCTGTCAACCAGGCTGGAGTGCAGTGGCGAGATCTTAGCTCACTGCAACCTCTGCCTCCGGGTTCACACCATTCGCCTGCCTCAGCCTCCCTCGTACAGGTGCCCATCATCATGCCTGGCTAATTTTTTGTATTTTTAGTAGAGAAGGGGCTTCACTGTGTTAGCCAGGATGGTCTCGACCTCCTGACCTTGTGATCCTCCCACCTTGGCCTCCCAAAGTGCTGGGATTACAGGCATGATAGAATTCTTATCTCTGTCTTGCTCAAGAAGGTACTGATCCTCCAAAAGGTTATGTGCCTTCCCAAAAATCACATAGTAAAATTAGAATAATTAATTTAAAAATTAAATTAATTTAAAATTTAAATTAATTTAAAAATTAATTAAACATAAAATAATTGCTTAAATGCAGGCTCTATAGCCAAAATTCTGGCTTTTCTACTTATTAGCTGTGACGCTAAGGCCTCAGTTACCTCATCTGTAAAATGGGAGCAATCATAACTGCCTAAAAATGTGTTATGAGATTCAGAAATAAAAGTTGTCAAATTACCACCACTACCTGACCCCTAAGAGAGTCACTCTATAAACGGCAGCATGATTATCATCTTCAGACAAGGCAGGGTGAGGGCTGCATGATGTGAGGCAGATTCTCCTGAACATTGCTGCCTCTGCGTGTTGGTGGACTGGCCTCTCCCTTTGCTCAATGTTTTCCCCACAGATATTTGATAAAATCTAGAGTTGTCATTCACGGAGGGAGACAGACAAACGGGAAACCTGTAACTCTCTTGATTCCAGATCAGTTGTTTAGAGAGGCCAAATAACCTGCTGTGGTGGTACCTGAGAGCCGGAATCAGAAGGAAAAACAAAAAAAGAGCTCTTATTTTTTGGAATGATCTTTGTTTTTGTCAGTCCACGTTGCTGTAACAAATTACCATAGGCTAGGGGGCTTAAACAATGAACATTTATTTCTCTTAGTTATGGAGGCTGGAAGTCTGAGTTCAGGGTGCCAACATGATTGGGTTCCTGGCAAGGGCCCTGGTGGAGAGAAGAGAAAGAAGCAAGCTCGCTCTTTCTTTCTTTCCTTCCTTTCTTTCTTTCTTTCTTTCTTTCTTTCTTTCTTTCTTTCTCTTTCTTTCTTTCTTTCTTTCTTTCTTTCTTTCTTTCTTTCTTTCTTTCTTTCTTTCTCTCTCTCTCTCTTTCTTTCTTTCTTTCTTTTTTTTTGACACAGAGTCTCACTCTGTCACCCAGGCTGGAGTGCATTGGCGCAGTGTCAGCTTGTTGCAACCTCTGCCTTCCATGATCAAGCAATTCTCCTGCCTCAGCCTCCCAAGTAGCTGGGACTACAGACATGCACCACCATGCCCGGGTAACTGTTGTATTTTTTAGTAGAGACAGGGTTTTGCCATGTTGGCCAGACTGGTCTTGAGCTCCCAACCTCAAGTGATCCAGTGTTTTGGCTTCCAAAAGTGCTGGGATTACAAGTGTGAGCCACCTCACATGGCCTTTCCTGTCTCTTTTACAAGGGCACTAATCCCCTCATAAGGTCCCCACCCTCATGACCTAATCACCTCCCAAAGGCCCTACCTTCTAATATCATTCTGCTGGGGGTTAGGATTTCAACATGTGAATCCGCAGGTCATACAAATACAATCAATAACCATCAGAATCCCAATGGGCTCCTTCTAGCCAATGGTCATTGGTCCGACTTTAGTTTTCTGTGCTACAATACAACACAGTGATATGGGAAAAAAAAAAAAAGAAGAAGAACATTATTATAGTTATTACCATGAGCCAGGCGTGGTGGCTCACACCTGTAATCTCAGCACTTTGGGAGACCAATGTGGGCAGATGACTTGAGGTCAGGAGTTCAAGACCAGCCTGGCCAATATGGTGAAACCCTATCTCCACTAAAAATATAAAAATTAGCTGCATGTGGTGATGCACACCTGTAATCGTAACTACTCAGGAGGCTGAGGCAGGGGAATCCTTTGAACCCAGAGGCAGAGATTGTAGTGAGCCGAGACTGTGCCACTGTACTCTAGCCTAGGCAACAGAGTGAGACCCTTTCTTAATAAAAGTAACTAATTAATTAATTTTTTAAAATTACTATAGAATTTGGAAAGATTGGGGCACTGGTCATTCAATTCAGATGGGTCTTCTGATCTTGGAATTCACAAGTTATCAAGCCAAATGCTGCAGCTACACAGGGAAGATGGAAAAAGTGAAACCTCTGCGTGGTTCCTCACTCTGCCTGCTAACCAGCCCCTCCATCCTGCCAGTTCCATGCTGGGCTCATGGGGAGACAATATCCCTTCTTAGAACTGAGAGAGCGCACATGCTAAGAAAGTCTGAGACTTATTCCCCTCCGCCTTTTTTCAATGATTTTAATTCTTTTCCAAAGATGAAATATAAACATGCAAAGATTCTTTGTAATAATAATGATATATGAGCTACCGTTTATTGGATTCTTAACCCTGGGAGGGCCCACACAGATCTCTCAGCATGTGTTATTCCATTTAATATTTACAGAAAACCCTGAGTTCAGAACCGATGCTAGAGATGGAGAAAAGGAGGACCAGAGGCAAGTAACTCGAGTATTATAACATTGCCCCAGAGCTAAAATTCTTAAGCATCCATTGTGACATCTAAAAACCCAGCCTCCTTCCCTTCTGCTGAGTTTCTCTGGCTCTACACCTGAATAATAGTTTCAATAGACACCACCAGGTGTCATCTACATATTTTTTCACAAATAAGTCAAGATACAGTTTATCATCCTCTGAATGCTAACAAATTCTGGAGATGCAAAACCTACAGTGTGTGTATAAATAATTTGACTAGCCAGTGTAAATATGAATTCAATGCTGTTTAAAAAATGAACAACCTTGTTTCTCTAAGTTGTTGTATTACCTCTTCTCCTGGATTTTTTATTGGCTCTCTGATGCCAATAGGAACCTGTTCTAAAACTTATTAGCCCTGAGAAAGACTCTGTAATCAAATAAATCTGAAGTTAGACATGCTTTCAATTTTTGTTTAGAAGTGAGATTTTTTTTCTAAACAGGACCTGTTTCCCAAAGAAAGCTTAGTGTCTTTTGTGTTCTAAAACATGTCTGCTTTTGTGCTTCAAAGGACAGTAGAACCAATTCTGCTTGTAACTGGCCAATTTCAGCTCCTGTGAAAGACCAGTGGAGGAAGTGGTTTGTGAATAGGATTGGAATAAAGCATATCATTAAATCTCAAAGAGAATCAATAGATTCTAATGTAGTTTCTCTTGCATTGCATCAATAAAGCAACGTTGTTATGAAGGCACTGCAATCTTGTCTTCTCTTGTTGGTTTGAAAGCTTGTTTTTTGCTGTTGTTGATTCGCCTTTGGATGGTCTATCTTAAGGACTAATTTGTTTGGTTCTGCAATGTGTCATCACTGCAACCATACCTTAAGGCTCAGAACACCTAGGGAGATAAATAGAAGTTATTTTTGTTATCTGGACTTTATCAATAAATTTTGGAAAGATTACATGACATGCACTGAGTCCCACATTCAGCCACAATGGAAAGGCTGAGCAGAGTTCTAGGCTGAGCCTTAACATACTGAAGACAGGAGGAATCTGGGAGACCCCAGGCTCATCTTTTACTTTACTGCTGATCTCAAAGACAATCAATAGAGGCCCAGCACAGTGGCTGACACCTGTATTCCCAACACTTTGGGAGGCTGAGGCAGGTGGATCACTTAAGGCCAGGAGTTCAAGATCAGCTTGGCCATCTCTACTAAAAATACAAAAATTAGTTGGGCATGGTGGCAGGTGCCTGTAATCCCAGCTACTCAGGAGGCTGAGGCACAAGAATCACTTGATCCCAGGAGGCAGAGATTGCAGTGAGCCAGGATCGCACCTCTGCACCACAGCCTGGGTGAGAGAACAAGATTCCATCTCCAAAATAAATAAATAAATAAAATAATAAATAAAAAAGAGAGAGAGAGAGGGAGATTCAATAGATTCTAACGTAGTTTTCCTGGCATTGCATCAATAAAGCAATGTCGTTATGAAGACACTGCAATCTTGTCTTCTCTTGTTGGTCTGAAAACTTGTTCGTTGTTGTTGTTGTTGATCAGCCTTTGGTTGGTCTGCCCTGAGGACTAATTTGCTTGCTTCTGCAGAAGCCAGTAGGGTTAGGAGCTGTTACAGACTGGATTATGTGCCCCCCTCAATCTCCTAGAATTCACATGTTGAAATGCTAAGTCCCGGTGCCTCAGAATGCAAGCGGGTTTGGAGATAGGGTCTTTGCAGAAATCATTAAGTTAAAATGAAGACATTAGAGTGAGGACTAAGCCTAATAGTAAAAACTGGTGTTCCAATTACAAGAGGAAGATTTTGACACAGATACTCATGGAGGGAAGAGAACTGAGAAGCCACGGAGAAAAGTTGGCCATCTGCAAGCCCAGGAGAGAGGCCTAGAGCAGACCCTTCCCCAACATCCTCAGAGGAACCAGCCCTGCAGACACCTTGACATGGACTTCCAGCCTCCAGAAGTGTGAGAAAATACATTTCTGTTGCTTTAAGTGACTGCAGCCTGAGCATACTAATACCTGGGCCATTGCAGCTGCCTTACCCATGATGATTCAGAGGCCTGAGGTGTCCTGATGCTGAGCTCTACACCCCAAGATGGTGCCTCTGAAGCTAACAGTGCCAAATCCAGAAACCACAGACTGACCAGTTTTTTGGTGCTCACACACCCCACATCTGTCCTAGATACCCTGGAGACACAGCACCAGGCTTCCTCCCCAGCAAATCTCGGTGGAAGGTGTGAAAGTGGAGCCTTCTTGGCCAACTGATCTGAGGTTGAGGACCTCCTGCCTTTCTCTCAACAATTCTCTGGCTGGCGGAAGGTTTTCCCAGGAAATCCTCACTCACATGTGGACTTGTGGAGGCTGTGCCCACCCAGACCCCCTGTTCTGAAGTTTTGTTCAAGAGGGCCACCTTGTTCTTATAAGGCTCACAGCCATGCTGCCCTCTCCCCAGTGTCCCACCTGTTCCTGGCAGCCCTAACTCGAGTCTTTTTGTGGACAAAGAGGAACAGAGAGTAACAAGGTGCTACGCTAAGCACTTTCCAGGCATGATCGCATCTCACCTACACTGTCTCCCTGAGCGGAAGGCATCGTCCTCCCCATCTGCCAGATGGAGAAACTGAAGCACAGATGGGTTAGGAACTTGCCCCGAGTTCACACAGCTCACGAGTGAGGGGAATGGATTTGCTTTTGAGTTTCTAAGGCCTGTGCTTTGCTGCTACACAAGGCGAGAGAGGTGACCAGATGGTCTTGATCTCTTCTCCCTGCAAGGTAATCATGGGGAAAGGCCCTGCCAGGACCTAGCCAGGTTAGTGTACATGATATTTTGTCTCTGGAAGTTTCAGAATCTGTCGCTGCCGAGGCTGGCAGGGACGTGCCTTTCACAGGGCACAGTGGCTCATGCCCATAATCCCAATGCTTTGGGAGGCCGAGGTGGGAGGATAGCTAGAGGCCAGGAGTTTGAGAGCAGCCTGGATAACATAGCAAGACCCCATCTCTACAAAAAAATGATAATAAAAAAAGAACTGTGCCACTCAAAGAGACCCAAAAGATTGCTTCTGTCTCCATAATGAGGCAAACACAGGAAGTGAGAGTAAGTGTTCAGGAGCATCCACACACATTTAACAGAGCATTGCTATGTGGCAAGAATCTAGTAATAAAAAAGAAATGAGCTTGTATTGTGTATGTTTTTTAATACAAAAATTTCCATTTCCCATCACGTATTAGACCCCACTGCAAATAAAAACCTGGGTCCTTACCACTGATAGTTTGAGAAGCCCTGCTGAGACAGAGGCCTCAGTCACTGACTGAGGATAAAATGACATGGAAAAATCTGAAGCCCAGGAAATGCAGGGATTCTCTCCAGCTGCCACAGACACACGGGGGATGCCCAGCCACCAGGAAGTCCAATGTGAGCCCGTCAGCTACCAGCTGTGCCCTTAGTAAGGGGATTCCTGGAATAGTCAAAGGAACAGTGGCCTGGAAGTTGAGAATTTGGCTTTCAGCCCTGGGTTTGGGTTTTTTGTTTGTTTTTGAGACAGGATCTGGCTCTGTCACTCAGGCTGGAGTGCAGAGGCATGGTCTTGGCTCACTGCAGCCTTAATCTGCCATAGCCCTGGTTTAGTGGTATGACCTTGGGCCAATCATTTATTCCTCTGTCCACTGATATTCTAATCTATAAGTTGGAGATCATAGTACTAGTGCCTGCCACTTAGGGTTACTCTATGGAATAAATGTGTTAATTTGTGAGCATTCAGAGCAGTGCCTGGCATACAGTAAGTGCTATGTATGTGTTCACTATTATTACAATTAGGTAGAAGTCATTTTCCCTTCTCTAGCCTGTGTTCTACTGAAACAGTTTTTAAACTACTTTTTTTGGGGATATTCCTTTGTGGAGGAGGTATTTCAAGACTTTCATAAGCACCTGACCTACATTTAATTTTTTTTTATATTTCAGAAAGAGTCTCACTCTGCTGCCCAGGCTGGAGTGCAGTGGTGTGATCTCAGCTCACTGCAACCTCTGCCTCCTGGGTTCAAGCAATTCTCCTGCCTCAGCCTCCCAAGCATCTGGGGCTACAGGTGCACACCAGAATGCCTGGCTAATTTTTGTATTTTTAGGAAAGACAGGGTTTTGCCGTGTTGGCCAGGGTGGTCTCAAACTCCTGACTTCAAGTGACTCACCCACCTCCGCCTCTCAAAGTGCTGGGATTACAGGCATGAGCCACTGGGACCAGGCTGTTCCAACTGTTTACCACAAAACTAAGCCTGCAGTTCCAGCCATTCATTTCTCAATTATCTGGGGAGACATAGGGATGAGGCTGGGGGTATAGGAGAAGGACCTCCTGACTGGACAGCAGGAAACCAGCCCTGCCATTAACCACCCACTGACCTCAGGCAAGTGCATGAACCTCCCTACCCTGAGGGTTTGGGGCTCTGCCAACTTCTGGATCTTGAGGCAGGTGCTTTTGAAAGCAGCTCCTCCTGTCCTTTAGATGAGTGGTTCCCAGTCTTTCTGGCACCAGGGACCAGTTTCATGGAAGACAATTGTTCCATTGACCTGGTGTGGGGGAAGGTTTCAAGATGATTCAAGCATCTTACATTTATTGTTCACCTTATTTCTATTATCATTACGTTGTAATATATAATGAAATAATTATACAACTCACCATAATGTAGAATCTGTGGGAACCCTGAGCTTGCTTTCCTGCAACTAGACAGTCCCATCCAGGGGTGATGGGAGATAGTGACAGATCATCAGGCATTAGATTCTCATAAGGAGTGTGCAACCTACATCCCTGGCATATGCAGTTCACAATAGGGTTTGTGTTCCTATGAGAATCTAACGCTGCTGCAGATCTGAGAGGACGCAGAGCTCAGGCAGTAATGTGAACGATGGGGAGCAGATGTAAATACAGATGAATCTTTGCTTGCTCACCCGCCACTCACCTCTGGCTGTGCGGCCCAGTTCCTAACAGGCCACAGACCAGTACCAGTCCATGGCCCAGGTGTTGGGGAACCCCACTTTAGATAACCAAACAAACAGCCAGGGCCTGAAATAGACTCACATAGAGCCTCACCCTCTTCCCACTCCATTTTCGAGGCCATCCTAACCCAAAGACAGCAGAGAGAAGGAAGAGGC
>NW_012101533.1:538-1611 GCF_000951045.1 Mandrillus leucophaeus | reverse complement strand
TGAGGCTCTACAAAGCCCCTGGCAGTGAGGGAACACGGAACCCTAGAATCCTGCAAGGAGGGTCTGGACAAGGCAAGTTAGCTGTCCACCTGGGAGGCATACAAGTCCTCCTCTCCACCTAGAGAACAAATCAGAGGCGAGGCTGTTGGGTATCAAGAGTGCATCTGTCCACTAGGAAATGTGCAGAGACATTGCTTTTGTTTAGGATCGGGTTTGGTTGGTCGGCACAGTGGCTTGGATCCAGAGCCACTCATATTTGATGGGGTTGAGGACAGCATTGCCAACATCTTGCACTGAGCGAGTCAGTCCTGCAGAAGGAAGGTCTGCCCAAGCTACTAGTACAGTCCCATGAGGAATCACTGAGTCCCATCAGCTAGCTTTTCCTTTTGTATCCTCTACTTATTGTTATCATCTTGACATTGACCCAAGGGGCTCAGTCCAGCACTCTGACTCCATTGCCTGCTCAGGCTGGTGGAGGAGGCAGGCATCCAGAAACACGTGTCTGAGCCTCTGTGCACTTGGGACTTTTAATCTCCTTAATTGAAATTGATTGGCCTCTTGGGAGGCAGCTCTGCATTGGCCCTCAGCTTCAGCATGTGATCTACTTTTGCTTATTTTTTTTTAAAGACCAATTGACACACCATGGTATCCAATCTTCTCCCTGAATACCAGGTCTATTTGCCAACCAGAAGCAAAACCAGAAACACACACACTTACAAAAACAGCTCAGGAAACAAAAGCACCTGATAAAAACAAGGAGAGAAATTTTCTGTCTCACGGTGACAAAACCCCGTTACCAAGGAAAGATGAAATCACATGGGAAAGGAGAGATGGGAGGGGCTGGGGGAAGAGTAAGCTGCCTGGAGCTTACAAGATCAATAAGCTGGGCTGGAGTATATCTAATAACTAGCTGCAAAAAAGATAAAAAGGGAAGAAAAGTGAAACATCTTTTTTTTTTTTTTTTCTTGGAAACAAAGTTTCTCTCTGTCACCCAGACTGGAGTGCAGTGGTGCAATCTTGGCTCGCTGCAACCTCCACCTCCTGGGCTCAAGCTATTCTTCTGCCTCAGCCTC
>NW_012101533.1:0-264 GCF_000951045.1 Mandrillus leucophaeus | reverse complement strand
AAAGCCTCCAGTAGGGCCCCTTACCTACCAGACTGATCATATATCCTGGACATGTCTCCCTGTGGGCTCTCCTGTGCAATGCTGGTGGGTCTCTTCACCAACTGGGCAGTGGGCTTCAAAAAAACAGTCCTAATTGGAGGGTGGGGCTGCCTTGTGACTTCCAAGTTCTCAGTTCTGTCTCTGCACCAGCTGCATGGGGGTAACACCAGGGCAAAAGAAGCAAGAGGCAGGACTGGCCAGGTGCAGTGGCTCATACCTGTAATC
>NW_012101532.1:2541316-2542043 GCF_000951045.1 Mandrillus leucophaeus | reverse complement strand
TCTCACTATGTTTCCCAGGCTGGTCTGAAACTCTTGGCCTCAAGAATCCTCCTGCCTTGGCCTCCCAAAACGTGGGGATTACAAGTGTGAGCCACAGGCCGGGCGCGGTGGCTCAAACCTGTAATCCCAGCACTTTGGGAGGCCGAGACGGGTGGATCACAAGGTCAGGAGATCGAGACCATCCTGGCCGACACGGTGAAACCCCCTCTCTACTAAAAAATACAGAAAACTAGCTGGGCGAGGTGGCAGGCGCCTGTAGTCCCAGCTACTCGGGAGGCTGAGGCAGGAGAATGGCGTGAACCCGGGAGGCGGAGCTTGCAGTGAGCTGAGATCCGGCCACTGCACTCCAGCCTGGGCGGCAGAGCGAGACTCCGTCTCAAAAAAAAAAAAAAAAAAAAAAAACAAGTGTGAGCCACTACACCCAGCCTTCTCCCAGCTCTGTATTTGGCAGTCTCTTCATTATGCCAAGCCACCTCTGACCAGATTCTCTGCTTCCAGAAAGATAACATTCCCCACCCTTATTGGGGAAGTGCTTTCTCCACCCTCTACCCCCCATCAAACCTCCATTACCTGCCACACACATTCTATTCCAAGTCTTCTCGGTGCAAATTGGATGGGTTAATGAAGAAGGCGCTGACATGTGAGGTATGACATCTCACTTGGAATAAATTATGGATCCCTCTTTTATTTAATCAAAGCAAATTTAAGTGTAGAAATTGTCTGAAAC
>NW_012101532.1:2534982-2535761 GCF_000951045.1 Mandrillus leucophaeus | reverse complement strand
GGCAACATTCCGGGGTGATAAAATGTTCTGTATCTTGTCAGAGGTGCCCGTTACGTGGGAATTTGATTTGTCAAAACTGATTGAATAATACAGGTAAGATCTGTGCATTTGGCTATAAGTAAATTATCTCTGAAAAGTAAAAGTCAGTAACTAACACGAGATGCTGGAAGATGAAAGGCAATGAAGTCACTTGAATGAGAGTCACTTTTCTTTATAAAGAAAAGAGGTTTAATTGACTCACAGTTCAGCATGGCTGGGGAGGTCTCAGGAAACTTACAATCACGGCGGAAGGCGAAGGGCAAAGCAAAGAACCTGCCTCGCAAGGCAGCAGGAAGAAGTGCTGAGCGAAGGGAGAAGAGGCCTTGTAAAGCCATCAGGTCTCGTGAGCACTCACTCACTATCATGAGAACAGCATGGGGGAAACCGCCCCCATGATTCACTTACCTCCACCTGGTCTCTACCTTGACACGTGGGGATTATGGGGATTTGGGGGATTATAATTCAAGATGAGATTCGGGTGGGGACACAAAGCCTAATCATATCATTCCACCTTTGGCCCCTTGCAAATCTCATGTTTCTTTCACATTTCAAAAACAATCGTGTCTTCCCAACAGTACCCCAAAGTCTTAATTCATTCCAGCATTAACCCAAAAGTCCAAGTCCAAAATCTCATCTGAGACAAAGCAAGTTCCTTCTGCCTATGAGCCTGTAAAATCAAAAGCAAGTTAGTTACTTCCTAGATACAAGGAGGGGACAAGCATTGGGTAAATACACCCATT
>NW_012101532.1:2532488-2534932 GCF_000951045.1 Mandrillus leucophaeus | reverse complement strand
AAAGCAAGTTCCTTCTGCCTATGAGCCTGTAAAATCAAAAGCAAGTTAGTTACTTCCTAGATACAAGGAGGGGACAAGCATTGGGTAAATACACCCATTCCAAAAGGGAGGAATTGGCCACAGATCCCTTGCAAGTCTGAAATCCAGCAGGGCAGTCAAATCTTTTTTTTTTTTCATCTTTTTTTGAGATGGAGTCTCACTCTGTCACCAGGCTGGAGTGCAGTGGCATGATCTCAGCTCACTGCAACCTCTGCCTCCTGGGTTCAAGCAATTCCTCTGCCTCAGCCTCCTGAGTAGCTGGGACTACAGGTGCATGCCACCATGCCTAGCTAATTTTTATTTTTTTTAGTTTTTTAAATTTTTTTTTCTATTTTTAGTAGAGATGGGGCTTCACCATGTTGGCCAGGATGGTCTCAATCTCCTGACCTCATGATCCGCCCGCCTCAGCCTCCCAAAGTGCTGGGATTACAGGCATGAGCCGCTGCGCCTGGCTGACAGTCAAATCTTAAAGTTCTGAAATGATCTCCTTTGACTCCATGTCTCACATCCCGGTCATGCTGGTGCAAGAGGTAGGTTCCCATGGCCTTGGGCAGCTGTGCCCCTGTGGCTTTGCAGGGTACAGAAGACTGCCAAAGAGTCAGAAGGAAGAAACAGCACAAGGAGATGATGGATCCCTGACCAAGCAAATCCATCAATTTTAATACTAAAATTAAGCCTACTGGCCAGGTGCAGTGACTCATGCCTGTAATCCCAGCACATTGGGAGACCAAGGCAGGCAGATCACTTGAGGCCAGGAGCTTGAGACCAGCTTGGCCAACATGGTGAAACCCCGTCTGTACTAAAAATACAAAAATTAGCCAGGCATGATGGAGCATGCCTGTAGTCCCAGCTACTCAGGTGGTTGAGGCACAAGAATTGTTTAAACCTGGGAAGTGGAGGTTGCAGTGAGCTGAGATTGAGCCACTGCACTCCAGCCTGGGCAACAGAGCGAGACTCTGTCTCAACAAATATATATATAAATAAACAAAATTAAGCCTACGAGTATCTCTAATCCTAGCCCTGGTTTTAGCCCTACCCCTATGCTTAATCCTAAGACTAACCCTGCTCAAACCCTAAACCTGGCCTGAATCCTAGCCTTAGCCATCACTTAACCCTCACCTAACTCTAGTACTATCCCTAACCCTATTCCTGAACCAAATCCCCATCCTAAAAACAGCCCTAGCCTCAATCCTAACTCTAACACAAGCCCCACCCTAGCCCTAAACCTAATGCTAAATCTAAGTGAGGTTTGCAGAATGAACCCGGCGAAGCCGATATTCAACTTTCCTCTTTTATTCTGTTGCACTCAGGCCAAATGAGTCTGGAGGAGTTGGGAAAAAAATAGGGCAGGGAGGGAAATCTCAGCTTCCTGCTGCAGAGGCGACTTTCAGCATAAATCATCGCTTTCCACGAGAAACCCAACATGTTTTCTAACAAGGAATCTAAATGGAATCTTTCCTGAGATAAGAGTGCACAGGGCTGTTACCAGCACACACTCTCACAACAGACACCGGAATCACAAATGCCAGGGCTGGAAGAGGCTGTCGGGCAGCCCTCGAGGAGATGAGAGACTGAGTACCATGAAGATATAGTGACTTGCCTGAGGTCCCTAAAGGAACTCGAATTCCATCCTGCACCTCCTCCAATAATACCGGCTTCCAGGCCAGGTGCGGTGGCTCACGCCTGTAATCTCAGCACTTTGGGAGGCCGAGGCCGGCGAATCATCTGAGGTCAGGAGTTCGAGACCAGCCTGGCCAACATGGTGACACCCCATCTCTACTAAAAATACAAAAATTAGCAGGGTGTGGTGGCGTGTGCCTGTAATCCCAGCTACTCGGGAGGGTGAGGCAGGAGAATCGCTTGAACCTGGGAGGCGGAAGTTGTAGTGAGCTGAGATGTAGCCACTGCACTCCAGTCTGAGTAATAGAATGAGACTCTGTCTCAAAGAAACAAAACAAAACAAACAAACAAACCCAAAATAAAACAACAATAACAACAACAAAAACCTGGCTACCAGCATTTGGCAAATGGTGTAATCAGGTCAAATATTAGTTCAGGCCATCTCCAGGGTCTCCTGTTTGTTTGCTTGTTTTGAGACAGGGTCTCGTGCTGTCATGCAGACTGGAGTGCAGTGGCATGATCATAGCTCACTGTGGCCTCCAACTCCTGGGCTCAAGTGATCTTCCCACAGTAACCTGAGTAGCTAGGCCTACAGGCATGCACCACCACGTCCAGCTAATTTAATTTTTTTGTAGGGGCGGGGGTCTCGCTTTGTTGCCCAGACTGGTCTCGAATTCCTGGGCTCAGTGAATCCTTCTGCTTTGGCCTCCCAAAGTGATGGGATTACAGGTGTGAGCCACTGCGCCTGGCCAAAGGGGTGCATTTTGTGTAATTTTTTTTTTTTT
>NW_012101532.1:2529097-2530918 GCF_000951045.1 Mandrillus leucophaeus | reverse complement strand
GTAATTCATTAAATCTAAACCTAGCTGTGATGGTTTCTTGTTTCTTTGCAGAATGTATTTTGTTTTGCTTGTTAAACAAGTAACTTGACACGTCCTGAGATGGAGCCGTCGCGTACCTAGGATGCCGTGTGGAAGCCGAAGCCGCACCTCCCGCATGGCCCTTAAGGCCAGCCGGACCCCTCACATGAGAGCTGCACCCAGGCCAGCACCAGTCGCTCAGCCACCAGCAGCGGCACCCCCATCTGCTGTTGGCTCTTCTGCTGCTGCGCCCCGGCAGCCAGGTCTGATGGCCCAGATGGCAACCACTGCAGCTGGCGTGGCTGTGGGCTCTGCTGTGGGGCACACACTGGGTCACGCCATTACTGGGGGCTTCAGTGGAGGAAGTAATGCTGAGCCTGGGAGGCCTCCCATCCCTTACCAGGAGCCTCAGGGAACCCAGCCGGTACAGGAGCAGCAGCCTTGCTTCTATGAGATCAAACAGTTTCCGGAGTGTGCCCAGAACCAGGGTGACATCAAGCTCTGTGAGGGTTTCAGTGAGGTGCTGAAACAGTGCCGACTTGCACCCGGATTGGCCCAATTGAGAAGTTCAACCTGGAGAGATGGAAAATCAGCTCTCATAACTAAATTAATTCAGTATAAAAATAGAATTGATAGTGAAGGTATAAAGTGTAACCATCAGTTAAACCTCTCCTGTCATGCCTAGCTTCCTTGCTTGAGAATTGAAATGGAAGCGGGGCGGGGGGTTCCTACTCTGTAGAATTTGGGGCTGGGCAAATGTTTGTGTGGTCTCCTTAAACTAGCTGTTATGATTTTATTCTTTGTGAGTTAATTAGAATAAAGTCATTTTCTTCCAAACAAACAAACAAACAAACCAACCCAAAAAACAAGTAACTTTACAAATCGGAAAATGTTCTTTGTCAGCACACCCAGGTATAGAGTTTTCATTGATTAAATATGGTCCCTGGAGGTCTGTTTAGGGACCAGGCAGGCCTTTTTTTCCTAGCATTTAGTAGGAGCAAAGAACCAAGGCTAGGGCTGGGCGCAGTGGCTCACACTTGTAATCCCAACACTTCGGCGGGAAGACCACTTGAAGCCGGGAGTTTGAGACCAGCCTGGACAACATAGCAAGACCTCATCTCTATGAAGAAATTAAAAATAATTTGTCAGGGCCAGGTGCAGTGGCTCACGCCTGTAATCCCAGTACTTGGGGAGGCAGAAGCAGGTGGATCACCTGAGGTCAGGAGTTCGAGACCAGCCTGACCAACATGGCAAAACCCCATCTCTACTAAAAATACAAAACATTAGCTGGGCATGGTGGTGCATGCCTGTAATCCCAGTTACTTGGGAGGCTGAGGCAGGAGAATTGCTTGAACCCGGGAGGTGGAGGTTCCAGTGAGTTGAGATTGCACCACTGCACTCCAGCCTGGGTGAAAGAGTGAGAGTCTGTCTTAAAAAAAAAAAAAAAAAAAATTAGGCATAATGGGGCACACGTGTAGTCCCAGCTGCTTGGGAGGCTGAGGTGGGAGGACTGCTTGAGTCCAGGAGGTTGAGGCTACAGTAAGCCATGATCACACCACTGCACTCCAGCCTGGGCGACAGAGCAAGACCCTGTCCCAAAAAACAAAAATAAACCCCCTAGGACTAGAGCTTTGGTGAAATAGCCCCATTGTCTGGGGTGCCACTTGAAATTCTTTGTCTCACAGCCGAGGAAATCAAGGGTACGAACTCTCTGAGTGAGGTTAGAGCAGGAGTTTAATAAGTGAAAGAGAGAGAGAGCTCTCTGCCACAGACAGGGGTCCTGAAAAAGGGTCGCTGTTTCAC
>NW_012101532.1:2514598-2528549 GCF_000951045.1 Mandrillus leucophaeus | reverse complement strand
GGGCGGCCACAAGATGAGATGAGCCAGTTTAGCAGTCTGGGTGGTGCCAGCTGCTTCATCAAATGCAGGGTCTGCAAAATATCTCAAGCACTGGTCTTAGGAGCAGTTTAGGGAGGGTCAGAATCTTGTAGCCTCCAGCTGCATGACTCCTAAACCGTAATTTCTAATCTTGTGGCTAATGTCAGTCCTCCAAAGGGAATCTGGTCACTTTTGTTTAACCTATAAACTAAGTTTCTCCCAAAGTTAGTTCAGCCTACGCCGGGGAATGAACAAGGACAGCTTGGAGGTTAGAAGCAAGATGGAGTCAGTGAAGTTGGATCTCTTTCACTGTCTCAATCATAACTTTGCAAAGGTGGTTTCAGTTGCTGGGAGGGCAAGGGCTTGTCCGTGATGCTGGGCTGGAGTAGGAGAGGTTGGGGATGGGAACCAGACTCCCCCATGCAATACAGTTCGGTTCAATTCGTCAAATGGTTTTTGGGCACCCACTGTGCGCCAAGCCCCATGCTAAGCTCTGACACTCATGGCAAAGTGCTTCCCCTCATGGCCTCGCCCTGCCCATTCTACTTGCCTTCTGTGAAGGCCCCAGCCCCTCTCTTTCCTCTGTGGGTCTTTCTCTGGTCCTGCGGTCCTGGATTGGACCCTATCCCCCATAGACCTCTTCCTCTCTTAGCTGCAGGACTTGGTACAAAGTAGTTGCTCAGTAAAAGTTCTCAGACTTGAATTAAATGGAATGCACTAGGATCTGGTAGGTGTTCACCTAGGAGACAAAGGCCGGGGTACTGGAAGAAAAGCTATTACCACAATCTATGGGAAAAGTAATGAAACATGCTGTTATCTCAGTAGACGGGGACAAGGCATTTGATAAAATTCAGTAGTGATTGTCCCCAAGTCTAACTCTTATTTATTGTACAAACAAATCATAGCGATAATAAGAGAAATAAAGACCGCCTGCAATTCTACCTCCCAAATGCGGAAGCTGTCCTCGTTTTATTCTATCTTTCTTTCCTGTTCTCGTTCACGGCATAGTTTTTACATTATTATATCATTTTGCTTTCTGCCTGAAAGAATCAGGAGTTTTTTTTTTTTTTTCCGGATTGATCCATAATCTTCATAATTATAGCCCCTAATGGCTATGATTCTCCACGTGGTGGTTGTATTATAACGGACGTAAATTTTTCTTATTGTTGGCAGTATGGGTTGTTCCCGTGTCTTCCTTTTGATGATCAAAATAATAAAATTGCCTTTTATAGTCAGTTACAACACAGTTGTGTACATACCTTTTGTTCAAGCTTTCCTGAAGCTTGCAAGGTGAATGTACTTCACTATTACAGGGGATTACAGCGTGGAAATGAAGACACCATAAGGTGACAAGGGAAGGATCGGGAGACAACCAGAATTGGAGTCCATTCTTTTTTTGAAATGAAACTCTTTTCTCTTGTCAGAGGCATTCGAACCAGAGTGACTCCATCTTGAATAGGGGCTGGGTGAACTAAGGCTGAGACCTGTTGGGCTGCATTCCCAGGAGGTGAGGCATTCTTAGTCGCAGGATGAGATAAGAGGTCAGCACAAGATACAGGTCACAAAGACCTTGTTGATAAAACAGGATGCGGTAAAGAAGGCAGCCTAAAGCCACCAAAACCATGGCGATGAGAGTGACCTCTGGTTGGCTCATTATATGCTAATTACTGATACAGGAGCTAGAAAGAAATTGTTTAGGCAGATAGTGAGGGTAAGAGAGTCTTCAGTAAGGTTACCTTTTAATAAAAACCAGCTCCCAAATCATTTCTTTTCTAACAGAAAGCAGCCTGAAAAATCAAGCTGCAGACATAGAAAAGCAAGCTAAAAGCTTGCACAGGTAAATGCGACAGCTGTGCCAATAGACAAGCGATACCTGGAAGCCAGGTGTATTCAACATGGAAGTTCCCTCTTCCCTTTTCTTTGTCGCCACGTGTGCAGTAGAAAAGCAGGCAGCATGGTGACGGCCAGGTGGCGACTCCATTTGCATAATAAAAGATTAGGGTGGGGCCGGGCACCGTGGCTCACGCCTGTAATCCCAGCACTTTGGGAGGCTGAGGCAGGCGGATCACCTGAGGTCAGGAGTTCGAGACCAGCCTGGCCAACATGGTGAAACCCTGTCTTTACTAAAAATATAAAAATTAGTGAGGAGGTAGTGGCCCACGCCTGCAATTCCAGCTACTAGGGAGGCTGAGGCAAGAGAATCACTTGAGCTTGGGAGGCAGAGGTTGTGGTTAACTGAGATTGTGCCACTGTACTCCAGTCTGGGCGACAGAGTGAGACCCTGTCGAAAAGAAAAGAGAAGAGAAGAGAAGAGAAGAGAAAAAAAAAGAAAAGAAAAGAAAAGAAGAAAAGAAAAGATTAGGGTGGGATGGCCAGCTTCTTTGTACGCTATGCAAATGGCACACCTGGTCCAATCCATCTCTTGGACCCTATGTAAATCAGACACCACCTCCTCAAGCTTGTCTATAAAAACCCTGTGCATTTCACCATGATACCAGGAGACCCACTTAACTGCCCCTCTCTCTCTGCAGGAGAAAGAGCTTCACTCTTTCTGTTGCCTATTTAACCTCCACTCCTTTTTTTTTTTTTTTTTTTTTTTGAGGCAGAGTCTCGCTCTGTCACCCAGGCTGGAGTGCAGTGGCACGATCTTGGCTCACTGCAAGCTCTGCCGCCCAGGTTCACGCCATTCTCCTGCCTCAGCCTCCCGAGTAGCTGGGACTACAGGCACCCGCCACCACGCCTGGATAATTTTTTGTATTTTTAGTAGAGATGGGGTTTCACCGTGTTAACCAGGATGGTCTCGATCTCCTGACCTTGTGATCCGCCCGCCGCATCCTCCCAAAGTGCTGGGATTACAGGCGTGAGCCACCGTGCCCGGCCTAAACCTCCACTCTTAACCTCACTCCTTATGTGTGTCTGTGTCCTCAATTTCCCCAGATGTGGGGCAACAAACCTCTGGTATTACCCCAGACAAATGACGCTGCTTCATTATAATGCATTAGCATACTACTCCCGCCAGTGCCATGACAGTTTACAAAAGTCATCCTATATGGTCTAGAAAGGGGGAGGGAACTCTCAGTTCCCATAATTGCTCACCTCTTTCCTGGAAAACTCATGAACAGTCCACCTCTTGTTTAGCATATAATCAAGAAGTAACTAAGTATTATCAGTCAGGCATCCCAAGCTGTTGTTCTGCCTATGGAGTTGCCAATATTTATTCTTTTACTTTCTTAATAAACTTGCTTTCACATTACTGTATGGATTCACCCTGAATTCTTTCTTGTGTGAGGTCTGAGAACCCTCTCCTGGGCTCTGGATGGGGACCCCTTTCTGGTAACACTCTTTCCACTATACTATATTCCTTTCCAGATTTTACAAATAAAACTACAGTAGGCTGGGCACGGTGGCTCACGCCTGTAATCCCAGCACTTTGGGAGGCCAAGGTGGGTGGACCACCTGAGGTCAGGAGTTTGAGACCAGTCTGGCCAACATGGTGAAACCACTGCCTCTACTAAAAACACAAAAATTAAGCCAGGTGTGGTGGCTTACACTTGTAATCCCAGCACTTTGGGAGGCTGAGGCGGGCAGATCGCTTGAGGTCAGAAGTTCCAGACCAGCCTGGCCAACATGGTGAAACCTCTTCTCTAGTAAAAATACAAAAATTGACTCTTGCCTGTAGTCCTAGCTACTCAGGAGGCTGAAGCAGGAGAATCTGTTGAACCTGGGAGGCAGAGGTTGCAGTGAGCTGAGATCGCGTCATTGCACTCCAGTCTGGGTGACAGAGTGAGACTGTCTCAAAAAAAAAGGAAACCAAAAAAGCTGAAGCTAATTTTTTTTTTTTTTGAGACGGAGTTTCGCTCTTGTTACCTAAGCTGGAGTGCAATGGCATGATCTCAGCTCACTGCAACCTCTGCCTCCCGGGTTCAAGTGATTCTTCTGCCTCAGTTTCCCGAGTAGCTGGGATTACAGGTGTGTGCTACCACACCTGGCTACTTTTTTTTTTTTTTTTAAATTTTCAGTAGAAACGGGATTTCACCATGTTGACCAGGCTGGTCTCGAACTCCTGACCTTGTGATCCATCTGCCTCAGCCTCCCAAGGGGCTGGGATTACAGGCGTGCGCCCGGCCTGAGCTAAGATTTTAAAATAACTTTCTTTTCTCTTTAGAATCATTTCCTTCCATCAAGTTCCTAGGTGTGGGACTGTGGGGTCAAAGAGTCCGAGCATTGTTGAGTCTCTTGATGCGCATTGGCAAAATGCTTTGCAAAGGGCTTGTTTCCAGCAGTCCCCATGTACGCTGTTTCAGTGAGATTCTTTATTTCTTTCCTACTGCAACTCACTAACAAGGAACATTACAAGGAGAAGGTTTCCAAGCTCATTTACAATGGATAAATGATTTCTTATTGTACTTTTAAATTTGCATTTCTTTGATTACTGCGAGGTTGAACCATTTAAAAATAAGCATTCCCTTTTGTGTGAATTGTGTTACTTCTTTTGAGGAACACTCCTCCTGCATTCTTTGGCTCCCCTCCCCGCCCCAGACATATATTAGACTTTCTGAAGACTTGGAAATTAACACTTTGTGGGTCAAATATTTAAAGCAATTATTTACTCCAGTAATTTCCTTTTCATTTTAATTGTACTATTTTCAGGACTTTTATGTGTTTTCAAATGAAGATCTTCTCATTTGTGATTGCTTCAAAGCTTGGAAAGTAATAATACCATCAAAGACGTGATAATTACCCAATTTTATTTTTTCCTTCTATTATATGATATATTTGTATTGAGCTCTTTCATCAACGTGGAAAAAAAAAAAGACAGTATTTATGGTTGTCACACACACATGGAATGTGAGAGGGGAGGGTGTTTGTGAAAAGACCACACATTAGATTGGGCACGATGGCTCATACCTGTGATCCTAGCACTTTGGGAGGCCGAGGAAGGAGGATTGCTGAAAGCCAGGAGTTGGAGACCAGCTTGGGCAACATAGTGAGGCCTCATCTCCATAAAAAATACAAAAATTAGCTGGACATGGTGGTATGTGCCTGTAGTCCCAGCTACTCAGGAGGCTGCAGCAGGAGGATTGCTTGAGTTTAGGAGTTCAAGGCTGCAGTGAGTTACGATTGCGCCACTGCACTCCAGCCCAGGAAACAGAGTGGGTCCATGTCTCTAAACACACACACACACACACACACACACACACACACACACACACCCCTTAGAAACTGAATGAATGGAGGGAAATGCCATGTTTTTGGTTGGGAAAATGCAGATGAAGAATTGTAATATTTCTGGCTGGGTGTAGCGGCTCACGCCTGTAATCCCAGCACTTTGGGAGGTCAAGGTGAGTGGATCACTTGAGGTCAGGAGTTTGAGACCAGCCTGGCCAACATGGCAAAACCCTGTCTCTACTAAAAATACAAAAATTAGCCTGGGGTGGTGGCAGGCGCATGTAATTCCAGCTACTCAAGAGACTGAGGCAGAAGAATTGCTCGAACCTGGGAGGTGGAGGCTGCAGTGAGCCGAGATCACGCTACTGCACTCCAGCCTGGGCGACAGAGTAAGACTCTGGCTCAAAAAAAAAAAAAAAAAAAAAAAAAAAAAAAGAAAAGAAAAGTACCCCCAATGCATTCACCACTGTGCCTAACCAGGCCAAAGCCCTGGCAGGTGGTTTTAATTTCTGATGTTTTTTAGGAGCAGATGGAGCTGACAGGTTCATGAAACTTGTGTTATTCTAAAAACTGACACTGGTGGACAAAGCCGGCAGTTGCCAGGGGGACTTAATTTTACATAACTTTATTCTCTTTTCCCCCAATTTTTTTATTGTGATAAAATACACATAACATAAAATTTACTATCTTAACCATTTTAAATGTACACTGCAGTGGTATTAAATGCATTCATAATGTTGTGCAAACATCCCCACCATCTGTCTCCAGAATGCTTTCCATCTCGTAAAATTGAAACTCTGTCTGCATCAAACACTTAACTCCTCATTCCTCCCTTCCCTCAATCCCTGGCAACCACCCTTCTGCTTTCTGTCTGTATGAATTTGACTCCTCTAACTACCTCATCTTAATGGAATTATGCAGTCTTTGTCTTTTTGTATAACTTTATTCTTTCAACAAAGAATAATAGATGATAATACATAGCCCAGTGGGTTTTAGTATTATAACTTTTTCAGAGGTTTTTCTCCATAGAAATAAATATATGCAGTTAAAAATGACACCGGCCAGGAATGATGGCTCATGCCCGTAATCCCAGCACTTTGGGAGGCTGAAGCGGGAGGATCTCTTGAGGTCAGGAGTTTGAGACTAGCCCAGACAACATAGCGAGACCCTGACTCTACAAAAAATAAAATAAAAATTAGCCGGGTACGGTGACACGTGCCTGTGGTCCCAGCTCTTTGGGAGGCTGAGGTGGGAGGATCACTTGAGACCGGTAGTTCAAGGCTGCAGTGAGCTATGATTGCATCACAGCACTCTAGCCTGGGCGACTGAGCGAGATCCTGTCTCTAAAAATAAATAAATACATAAATAAATATTTTAAAGTAACTGTCCTGATTTGAGTTTTACAAATAGTTATTGCAGTAACAGAGGATGAGAAGGTGCAAGGGAAGGGAACATCTGGCCACAGATCTTTGGCCACAGATATCACCTCTGGGAGTTAAATGGGGGTCAGGAGGCATGAGGCAAAGTGAATGATGGATCAATTGAAGTGAAGTAACTCGGGGGAGAAACCCAAAACAGTATGTTCTCCCTTATAAGTGGGAGCTAAGGCCAGGCACGGTGACTCATGCCTGTAATCCCAGCACTTTGGGAGGCTGAGACGGATGGATCACTTGAGGTTAGGAGTTTGAGACTAGCCTGGCCAACATGGTGACACCCTGTCTTCACCAAAAAAATGCAAAAATTAGCCGGGTGTGGTGGCTCATGCCTGTAGTCCCAGCTACTTGGGAGGGTGAGGCAGGAGAATCACTTGAACCTGGGAGGCAGAGGTTGCAGTGAGCCGAGATTGCGCCACTGCACTGCAGCCTGAACAGAGTGAGACTCCATCTCAAAAAAAAAAAAAAAAAAAAAAAAAAAAAAAGCTACAGGTATGTAAAGGCAGACAGAATAGTATAATGCACTTTAGAGACTTGGAAGGGGGAGGGGTGGGAGGGAGGGGACTTAGGGATAAAAACTGCCTCTTAAGTATAAGGTGTATTTCTTGGGTGAGGGGTGCACTAAAAGCTCAGAATTCATCCATGTTACAAAAAAAAAACAAACACTTGTATCCCCCCAATATTGAAATAAATTAAAAAAAGAAAAAACTGTTTGAGACAGCAGTATTCAAAGAGGGAGAACGTAGGAGGAATGCCTTCTGGGCAGATTGGGATCTCCATCTTTATGTTTCTGTTTGCTGTCACACCCTGGGAAAGTGACTGGTGTGTGTTCTCTAACTTTGAGACTGTTTAGCTGTGGCTGGGATGAGCCAGGCTTGGTAAGGTGTGATGGCATGTGGGGGTCAACCTTCTGAGGACTCTGGGGTCTAATACAGCCATGGGAGGCTTATCCACTTGTTCAAGGTTGGAGATTCTTCTCATCGACACAGGAGACAGGCAGGGACTACCCTCAGCATTTCATTTATTCCAAACACATAACAAAGAATCATTCACTCTTCCCTGCAACTTTGAGAGAAGGGTTACTATGGACTGAATGTGTCCCCCTGCAGAATTCATATGTTGAAGCCTAACTCCCTGAAGTGATGATATTTGGAGGTGGGGCACTGGGGAGGTCATTAGGTCACAAGGATGAAGTCCTACAAATAGGATTAGTGCCATTAGTGCCCTTATAAGAAAAGACACAAGAGAGATGGAAGGAGAGGATTGCTCTCTACTTTCTCAATGAGAAGGCTGTCATCTACAACTCAGGGAATGGGCTCTCACCAGACACAGGGCTTGCCAGCACCTTGCTCTTGGACTTCCCAGCCTCCAGAACTGTAAGAAATAGCTATTTTAGCTGGGCATGGTGGCTCATGCCTGTAGTCTCAGCGCTTTGGTTGGGCAAAGTGGGAGGATTACTTGAGGCCAAGATTTCTGGACCAGACTGGGCATACTAGTGAGACCACATCTCTATAAAAAATTTAAAAAATTAGCTAGATGTGGTGGCATGCACCTATAGCCCCAGCTCCTAAGGAGGCTGAGGCAGGAGGATCACTTGAACCCAGGAGTTCAAGGCTGCAGTGAGCTATGATTGCATCACTGTACTCCAGCCTGGGCAGAGACAGACCCTGAATCTTAAAAAAAAAAAAAAAAACCAAAACTGAAAAAGCAGAGACACAAGGGAGATGGAAGGAGATGATTCCTCTTCACTCTCTCCATGAGAAGGCACAATAGGAACGTTGTAGCTGTAAACCAGGAAGTAAGCCCTCACCAGACACAAGATTTGCTGGCACCTTGATCTTGGACTTCCCAGCCTCCAGAACCATGAGAAATAAATGTTTCTTGGTAAATCACCCAGTCTATGGTATGTGTTGTAGCAGCCAGAGCTGATTAAGACATGGGGGCAATCAGGCTCACCAGTGAGGCCACCCAGCTAGAGTAGCAGAGCCTGGATTTAAATTGGGGCATGTGGGCTCCAGGGTCAGGGCTCATCAGTGCTAGGGTGTGCTGGCTATCCCATTTTTAGAGGCAATTAACATGTTTATTAATCACTCAGTCATCGACCACTAAAACAGCTTTTTCTATGTGCCGGGCCCTATGGCACCAACTATGGGAGACACAGAAATGACACAAGGGGCATTAAACCTGCTGTTTTTTAAGACTCCCAGCAGAGGTGGCTGCTATTGCGTAGCCCTTCCTAGATAAGTTTTTGTGAAGCCCCTCCAACCCCCAGGGCATTAGCCTCAAGAACTGTTCTTGCTGTGTGGCAAGGAAAGCCCTCTGGGCATCCTATGGACTGAGGATGATAATTAACCTACGTGGAAAACACCAACCCCTGGTAATTCCTGGGTGAGCTCTGGCTGCAGAACCTGGGGCCCTGAGGTTTCTTCTCTTTTCCTGGGTGGGAGGGAGCCTCGGGAAGGGTCCCATTATCTTCCTGGCCCGTATCCTCCTGTCCTTCTCTTCCTCCCTCACATTTTCTACCCTGCCCTCCCAGGTGTTCTGTCTGGGTCTCTGGGTTCCTCCAAGGGCCTCTCTGTCCAGATGCCCTCCCCTTTCCACTCCTTGTCCTTGCCTGTCATTCCTGGATGACACCGTCTTAGAAGCACTGTCTCATCTTACCAGGAAGGAAACTGGGAATCAGAGAGGTTGAGCAACTCACATAGGGTCACCCAAGAAGCTGGAGGTACAACTGGGCTGGGAATGCACCCAGAACTAAAGCCGACCATGGACAAGAGGAGGCCACACTCCCACTGAGAGAGGGGAAGGGCTGGAAGGAGCAGAGGAAGGGTGAAAACAGCTGAGGCTTCTCCACCATTTGGCTCTGCCAACCTGGGCAATGCCACTCAGTGTCAGATCTGCAAGTCCCTTGGAGGGTGTCCAAGCCTGAGGGTGGAAACTATGGTCCCAGGCCAAACCCTGTTCAGTCTCTTTATTAAAAAAATTCGAAATAATTTCAAACATATTGCTACAACAATAGTGTAAACCACTGCGTGCAACAATAGCATAAAGTATATAACAATACAACATCAAGAGTATAAAGACCAAGAATTACAAGAATAGTATAAAACTCCGTTATTGACATTTTGCCACATCTTTCTTTATCTCCCTTCCTTTCTTTCCCTTGGCTTCCTTCCCTTCCCTTCTTTCCCTTCCCTTTCTTTCTTCCTTCCTTTCTTCCTTCCTCCCTTCCTTCCTTTCTCCTTCCTTCCTTCCTTCCCTTCCCTTCTCCTTCCTTCCTTCCTTTCTTTTTCTTTCTCTCTCTTTCTTTCTTTCTCTTTCTTTCTTTTCTTCCTTCCTCCCTTCCTTCCTTCCTTCCTTCCTTCCTTCCTTCCTTCCTTCCTTCCTTCCTTCCTCCCTTCCTTCCTTTCTCCTTCCTTCCTTCCTTCCCTTCCCTTCTCCTTCCTTCCTTCCTTTCTTTTTCTTTCTCTCTCTTTCTTTCTTTCTCTTTCTTTCTTTTCTTTTCTTTTCTTTTCTTTCTTTCTTTCCCTCTTTCTTTCTTTCTTCTCTTCCTTCTTTCCCTCTCTCTCTCTCTCTTTCTTTCTTTCAAGACAGAGTCTCCCTCTGTTACCCAGGCTGGAGTGCAGTGCTGCAATCTCGGCTCACTGCAACCTCCATCTCCTGGGTGCAAGCAATTCTCCTGCCTCAGCCTCCCAAGTAGCTGGGATTACAGGTGACTGCCATCATGACCAGTTAATGTTTGTATTTTTAGTAGAGATGGGATTTCATCATGTTGACCAGGCTGGTCTCAAACTCTTCACCTCAAGTGATCCACCTGCCTTGGCCTCCCAAAGTGTTGGGATTATAGGTGTGAGCCACTGCGCCTGGCCCATTTTGCTTTCTATATGTACATATTTTCCCCCTTAACCATTTGAGAGTTATAGATGTCATGCTTATCACTCCTACATGCTTGAGTGTGTATATCATAAGAATAAGGACTGGCTGGGTGTAATGGCTCATGCCTGTAATCCCAGCACTTTGGGAGGCCGAGGTGAGCAGATCACAAGGTCAAGAGATCGAGACCATCCTGGCCAACATGGTAAAAACCCATCTCTTCTAAAAATACAAAAATTAGCTGGGCATGGTGGCGCGTGCCTGTAGTCCCAGCTACTCAGGAGGCTGAGGCAGGAGAATGGCGTGAACCTGGGAGGCGGAGGTTGCGGTGAGCCGAGATCATGCCACTGCACTCCAGCCTGGTGAGAGAGTGAGACTCCATCTCCCAAACCTCCCCCCAAGAAAAAGAATAAGGACATTATTTTATAAGACCAAAGTGCACTTACCCAATTCAGGAAATTCAGTTTATATAATTCTAGTATCTAATAAAGAGAACATATGCATATTTTGACAATTGTCCCCAGTACTGCCCTTTCTGAATAGTCCTTTCCACCTACTTGATCTAGACTCCCCTGTAAGATCACGAGCTGCATTTAGCTATCTTGACTGTCTCCTTTCCTTTCTTCTGAGATAGTCACTCAGTCTTCCTTTTGTCTTTCTTCACCTTGATATTTTTAAGAAGCACAAGCCAGTTGTTTTGCAGAATATCCTTCAATTTGGATGTGTCTGATGTTTTTCAAATGGGCTATGCATTTTTGGCAGGAGTAATTCCTAAGTGATGTTGTGTCTTCTGCTCTGAGTCTTTGAAAAAAATATTGGAACCAGTTGCCAATATTAAAACCTGACAGATTTTACATATCGTGTTGGTTTCTGGATCCTCTCATGAACAGATAGCTACAGTCTGGCCCCCTGGGCGAGGCTCCTGCAGGGAATGGCCAGGTGGAGCTGGACAGTGGGTGCCTGCGATTGCGGTGGGAGTACAACCTCTGCCTCCTAGGTTCGAGTGACATTCCTGTCATACTGGGTGTCATCCGCTCCCTTTACTTACCCCTTGGTCATCTAGGGGAGCCCACCTGGCCGGGCAGGCCCTGAGCATACAACTCTTGCTGGATCTCCCATTTGCTGATTTATTTATTTGTTATTATTTTTTAATTTTTCAGAGGTAGGGTCTTGCTCTGTTGCCCAGGCTGGAGTGCAGTGGTGCAAACACAGCTCACTGCAGCTCCAAACTTCTGGGTGCAAACGATCCTTTGCCTCAGCTTCCTAAGTAACTGGGACTACAGGCATGCACCATCATGCCTGGTTCATTAAAATATATATTTTTTTATAGAGATGGGGTCTCACTACACTGTCCAAGCTGGTTTTGAACTCTGGACCTCAAACTGTCCTCCTGTTTCAGCCTCCCAAATGTTGGGATTACAAGTATGAGCCACCGCTCCTGGCCTTCCTTCATTTTTCAGTTGAGGCAACGATCTAGAAGACCTAGAGAGGGCCAGGAGTGAGCTGCGGTCACCCTCAGAGGCCAGACTCGTCCTCATTTTGTCAGAGCAGTTACAAGCGGTTAGGTTCACATCTTACCATGTTTTATTAACACTTGACAAGAAATGGGGCATTGGCTGTGTTTGAGCCACTGCACCCTGCTGGTGTGTAATTCAGGGAGATGGGAACGTGGGAACGTTTTCTGGCGCCGTGTCCGCCCCTGTCCTGAGCAGTCCCCGCCTGCCTTTCCTCCCTGACCTCCTTATGTTCGTGCTGTTCATATTCTGAACACTAGATGGCACTGGTTCCCTATAAATAACCCAGAGCAGCCCGGCAGCCCCAGAGGCCACCTAAGTGCGGAGGAGCCTTGACATCAGCCAGCTCGGCACGTTTATGCTCTTTTTAGCCTTGGAATCCTTTCTTCTGATAAGATCCTTTGCCCCCGACTTAAAAAAATTGAGGTAGAGGCCACATACTATAAAATCCACCCTTTAAACGCATACAGTGATTTGTAGGTTATTCACAGGACTGAAGCCATCACCACTTTTTTTTTTTTTTTTTTTGAGTTGGAGTCCTGCTCTGCCGCCCAGGCTGGTGTGCAGCAGCAGCGACCTCGGCTCACTGCAACCTCCGCCTCCCGGGTTCAAGTGATTCTCCTGCCTCCCTCCTGAGTAGCTGGGACTACAGGGGTACACCACCAGACCGGCTAATTTTTGTATTTTTAGTAGAGACGGGGTTTCGCCATGTTGGCCAGGCTAGTCTTGAACTCCTGACCTCAGGTGATCTGCCCATCTCGGCCTTCCCAAATGCTGGGATTACAGACGTGAGCCACTGCACCCGGCCCATCACCACTATCTAATTCCAGGATGTTTTCATTCTGATGAGATCTTACATGGAAGGCAGGAGTGAGGAGGATTTTTCCTGGCTTTGTCTGAGGGAAAAAAGCGATTAGGTTGCAGGCTGGGCTCAGTGGCTCACACCTGTAATCCCAGCACTTTGGGAGGCTGAGGTGGGAGAATACTTGAGGTCAGGAGTTTGAGGTCAGCCTGACCAACATGGTGAAACTCTGTCTCTAGTAAAAATACAAAAATTAGCCAACATGGTGGCACACATCTGTAATCCCAGCTACTCGGTAGGCTGAGCAGGAGAATCTCATTTTTTTTTTTTGAGATGCAGTCTCGCTCTGTTGCCCAGGCTGGAGTGCAATGGTGCAATCTCGGCTCACTGCAACCTCTGCCTCCTAGGTTCGAATGATTCTCCTGCCTCAGCCTCCCGAGTAGCTAGGACTACAGGTGCATGCCACCACACCTGGCTAATTTTTGTATTTTTGGTAGAGACGGGATTTCACCATATTGGCCAGGCTTGTCTTGAACTCCTGACCTCTTGATCCACCTGCCTCAGCCTCCCAAAGTGCTGGGATTATAGGTGTGAGCCACTGCACCAGGCCCTAACTTTTATTTTAGGTTTTGGGTACACGTGAAAGTTTGTGACATAGGTAAACTCATATTGTGGGGGTTTGTCGTACAGGTTATTTCATCACCCAGCTATTAAAGCCCAGTACCCAATACTTATCTTTTCTGCTCCTCTCCCTCCCCAACCCTCCACCCTCAAGTAGATCCCAATGTCTGTTGTTTCCTTCTTTGTGTTCATAAGTTGTCATCGTTTAGCTCCCACTTATAAGTAAGAACACGTGGTTCAAGCAATTCTCCTGTGTAGCTGAGATTACAGGTGTGTGCCACCACGTCTGGCTAATTTTTAGTATTTTTAATATTTTGTATTTCAGTATTCCTGTTCTTGTGCTGGTTCTTGTGCTAAGGATGATGGCCTCCAACTCCATCCATGTCCCTGCAAAAGACACGATCTCATTTTTTCGATGGCTGCATAGTATTCCATGGTGTATCTACCACATTTTCTTTATTCAATCTGTCATTGATGGGCATTTGGGTTTATTCCACGTCTTTACTATCTTTTTTTTTTTT
>NW_012101532.1:2511223-2512978 GCF_000951045.1 Mandrillus leucophaeus | reverse complement strand
AGACAGAGAGAGTAGAGGAAGAGAGACACACAGAAAGAGAAAGACAGAGACAGAGGGAAATAGAGAGAGGAGAGGGAAAGAAAAAGACAGAGAGAGTAGAGGAAGAGAGACAGAGAGAGAGAGAGAAAGACAGACAGAAAGAAATAGAGAGAGGAGAGGGAAATAAAGAGAGAGAGAGAGAGACACACACACACACACAGAGAAACAGAGAGAGAGAGAGATTGTGAAGATGTTATGCTGTAGGCTTTGAATTTAGAGGAAGGGTCCACCAGCCAAGGAATGCAGGAAGCCTCTAACAGATGTCGCAGACAAAGAAACAGATTTCCCTGCAAAGCCTCCAGAAGGAACACAGCTGTTTGAGACCAGGAGTTCAAAACCTGCCTGGGCAACCTAGTGAGACCTCTGTCTCTTCAAAAAAATGTAAAAAAAATTAACCGGGCATGGTGGTGCGTACCTGTCATCCCAGTTTCTTGGGAGGGTGAGGTGGGAGGATCGCTTGAGCCCAGGAGTTCTACGTTGCAAGTGCTCAACATCTTGATTTCAAAACTTCTGACCCCTAGAACAGTTAGAGAATAGATTTGTGCTGTTTTAAGCCACTGAGTTGGTGGCTATTTGTTACAGCAGCCATAGGAAGCTAATACCTCCTAATACTTCTCATTTCCTCATTTTCCCCCATTCCCTCATCTTATGGTCTCCCTTTCTGGTGATCTCAGGTGAAATGCAGCTTCCTCAGGGAAGCCTCCCTTCTGTTGCCTGACTAGAGATGCCCTTTTAACTCCCAGAATGGTTTCAAAGAGCAACAGCACAATTGTAGAATTATTTCAACATTTGTGTCATGCCTGGTTGGCACTTATTTCCCTGGTTCCAATACCAGTTTTTTTTTTTTTTTTTTTTTTTTTTTTTTTTTTTTTGAGATAGAGTCTTGCTCTGCCACCCAGGCTGAAGTGCAGTGGTGCGATCTCGACTCACTGCAACGTCTGCCTCCCGGGTTCAGGAGACTGCCCCTGCCTCAGCCACCCTAGTAGCTGGGATTACAAGCGTGCACCACCACACCTGGCTAATTTTTGTATTTTTGGTAGAGACAGGGTTTTGCCATGTTGTTCAGGCTGGTCTTGAACTCCTGGCCTCAAGTGACCTTCCCTCCTTGGCCTCCCAAAGTGCTAGGATGACAGGCGTGAGTCACCACGCCTGGCCCCAATACCACCACACTCGGCCCCAATACCAGCCTCCCAATACATGGCTGTCTTCTTCACAGGTGTGTCTCAGGCACAAAACATGAGCCTGGACCCCACAGAGGCTCAGGGAATGTGTGTACAATGAGCATGTGGAATGTTTGTAAAATGCGTGAATGTTTGTAAAATAGGAAGGTTTATAAAATGCATGAATGAATGAGCTTCTAATTGAGTTCATTCTCATTACGAGCCAGGCATAGCCTTGTCCTGGGAATGGTGTGTGTGTTATGAGGGGCCTGGAAAGACCCAAACACATCCTCATTCCCACACATTGTGGGGGAGAAGATGAACACAGACAGGTGAAGATTTAGATGGTGTTAACATCATTAACTCACTGTTGCAGTCGTCAAATTCACAGAGACAGAGAGAAGGATGGTGGTTACCAGGTGCTGGTGGGAGGGAGAAATGGGGAGTGAGTGTTTCTTTTCTTTTTTTTTTTTGAGACGGAGCCTCGCTCTGTTGCCTGGGCTGGCATGCAGTGGCCGGATCTCAGCTCACTGCAAGCTCCGCCTCCTGGGTTTAC
>NW_012101532.1:2507795-2508758 GCF_000951045.1 Mandrillus leucophaeus | reverse complement strand
CCTCGGCCTCCCAAAGTGCTGGGGTTACAGGCGTGAGCCACTGCACCTGGCCATGCATGTATCTTTATGGTAGAATGATCTATATTCCTCTGGGTAGATCCCCAGTAATGGGATTGCTGGGCTGAATGGTAGTTCTGCTTTTAGACCTTTGAGGAATCGCCACACTGCTTTCCACAAGGGCTGAGCTAGTTTACACTCCCACCAACAATGTATCCACATTCCCAGAAAAATGTTCTTGTTCTTGAAAAAGGAAATCACTATATTTGTTGTGTAGTAGGTGGAATAACATGCTTCCAAAGATGTCTTCATTCTCATCCCTAGAACTTGTGGACAGGGTAGCTTATATGGCAGAAAGCATTTTGCAGTTGTGATTATGTTAAGGATCTGGGGATGGAGATATTGTCTTGGAGTATCCATGTGAGTCTAATGTAGTCATGAAGGTTCTTATAAATGAAAGAAGGAGGCAGGAGAATGAGAGAGAGAGAGAGAGAGAGAGGGATGTGAGGATGGATGAAAGCATATAGGGACACAAAGAGAAAGAGAGAAAAGAGAAGGAGAGAGACAGGGAGAGACACACAGAGAAACAGAGAGAAGAGAAGGAGAGAAAAAGAGAGAGACAGACAGATTAGAGGAAGAGAGACAGAGAGAGAGAGAAAGAGAGAGACAGAAATAGAGAGGGAGAGGGAAAGAAAAAAGAGACAGAGAGAATAGAGGAAGAGAGACAGAGAGAGAGAGAAAGACAGAGAGAGACAGAGAGAAATAGAGAGGGAAAGAAGAAAAGAGACAGAGAGAATAGAGGAAGAGAGACAGAGAGAGAGAGAAAGAGAGAGACAGACAGAAATAGAGAGAGGAGAGGGAAAGGAAAAGGAGACAGAGAGAGTAGAGGAAGAGAGACACACAGAAAGAGAAAGACAGAGACAGAGGGAAATAGAGAGAGGAGAGGGAAAGAAAAAGACAGAGAGA
>NW_012101532.1:2503088-2505655 GCF_000951045.1 Mandrillus leucophaeus | reverse complement strand
GATCTCCTGACCTCGTGATCCGCCCGTCTCGGCCTCCCAAAGTGCTGGGATTACAGGCTTGAGCCACCGCGCCCGGCCGGGAGTGAGTGTTTCATGGGGACAGAGTTTCAGTTTGGGAAGATGAGAAAGTTCTGGAAATGGATGGTGGTGAAGGTTGCTTGACAATGGGAATACGTATTTAAGACCACTAAACTCTGTCCTTAGAAATGGTGAAAATGACATACTTTATGTTATATATATATTCAGCCACAACTGAAAAAATCTCTTGCATCTAAAAATATGCCTCTAACAACTCACCATTCATATGAATGCATTAAAGACCTTCATTCACTGAAAAAAAAAATTAATTCAGTTTCAGATGATGCTGGGAGAAGTTAAAAATGTTTCAGTCCAGCCAAAGATTAAGAACTAAGTATGTAGCCGGGTGTGGTGGTTCATGCCTGTAATCCCAGCACTTTGAGAGGCTGAGGCGGGCAGATCACCTGAGGTCAGGAGATCAAGACCAGCCTGGGCAACATGGCAAAACCCTGTCTCTACTAAAAACACAAAAATTAGCCAGATGTAGTGGCACACGCCTGCAATTTCAGCTACTTGGGAGGCTGAGGCAAGAGAATCACTTGAACCTGGGAGGCAGAGGTTGCGGTGAGCCGAGATCACACCACTGCACTCTAGCCTGGGTGACAGAGTAAGACTCTGTCCCAGAAAACAAAAACAAACAAATAAATAACCAAGTATGTGACAAGGCATAGAGGTTCATGCCTATAATCCCAGCACTTTGGGAGGCCAACTTGGGAGGAACAATTGAGGCCAGGAGTTTGAGACCAGCCTGGGCAGCACTGTGAGACTCCTGTCTCTACAAAAAGTGAAAAATAATTAGCTAGGCATGGTGGTATGCACCTGCAGTCCCAGCTCAGGAGGCTGAGGTGGGAGGATTGGTTGAACCCAGTAACTGGAGGCTGCAGTGAGCTATAATTGTGCCAATGTACTGTCTGACTTGGGCAACAGGGCAAGACCCTGTGGCAAAAAAAAAGAAAAAAAAAAGAAAAAAAAAGAGGTCAGGCACAGTGGCTCACATCTGTAATCCCAGCACTTCGGGTGGCCAAGGCAGATGGATCACCTGAGGTCAGGAGTTTGAGACCAGCCTGGCCAACATAGTGGCCCGTCTCTACTAAAAATATAAAAATTAACTGGGCTTGGTGGTGCATGCCTGTAATCCCAGCTACTTGGGAGGCTGAGGCAGGAGAATCACTTGAACCCAGGAGGCAGAGGCTGCAGTGAGCCGAGATGGCACCACTGCACTCCAGCCTGGGTGACACAGCGGGACTCCGTCTCAAAAAACAAAACAAAATGAAACCAAAAAACCCCACGTAACTTATCAGACCTCGGATCCCACAGTTTGGTTGGGACAGTGTCATCCCAAAGAGTGACACATTTCTAGGGAACAGTTCTGGGGAAGGGTTCCAGGGAGGTGGCCCTTGAGTTGTAGGTTGAACCCAAGGTACTGGGGGCTTGGGTAGAGGACTTGGAGGGCCTTCTGGGCGCAAGGCAGGGCTACTGAGAGGCCCCAGAGTCCCTCCTGGTGCAGGGCCACCTTTCAGCCTGGGGATGCCAGGGTTGCACACGGGTAGGGTTTCAGGGCTGAGATCCTAGCCTGCAGGACTCTTGAACAGTTCCTTTTTGAAGGCAGCTGGCCTCAGGGAGGAGAAGGGAGCCCCGTCAGGCATGAGGCTGGGCGCACAGGAGCGGCTGCGCTGGGCTGGCCACAGGCTTACTTGCGATTCTGTAGGTGGAGCAGTGGGAGGAGTACTCATGACAGCCACCAGGGGTCGCTCTTGATTCATGAAAGACGCTTGCAGGCCTCACGTGCTGGGTCTTTTGAGCCTGTAGCTTGGCAGTCCCCAGGGGGCTAAAGGCCTGGGAGACCCAGCGCCTGGTCTAACTGGGAGCCGCCACACGCCTTAGGTGGCTCAACTCGGAGACACCGAGCGGGGGAGGAGTATCAGTCTCTTTTGCTCCAGCTTGTCTCTGTTTCCGCCTGAGCAGCTGGCCTCGTGCCCTCTGCTTTGGTTCCCACTACCAGGATTCGAGGGAGGATGAAAGGCGACCATGGTCCTGGCACAGTGTCAAGGCTGCATTCACAGAATCGTGGGTAGAACAATGATCGTCCCAGGACCTCAAAGCTGTGGAGGCCTGGAGAGGCGTATCCCAGTCTCAGCTGGGAACATGACCTTTGCAAGACACAGGTCTTTCTGGTACACCCAGAGTCAAGGAGTGCCCTGGGTGTCAGATGACCAGTTTCAGGGTCGCGCTCAGCCTGTTCCTATCACCGTTGGGTTCAGTGTTGGCCTCTTCTGGACCCCACTTTTCTGTAGGTCTGGCAGCTGTTCCCATCTGCACACCAGCCGAAAGGGATTTGAGCGTATCTGCAACTTTCTTGCAACCAGCGTTGTCTATTTCTGATTTATTTTGAGCTAAAATACTTCATCTTGAATATTTTTCCTTATGAGCTTTTCTCCCTGTCCAGAGAAACTGAGATAATATGAGAACTTCAGGCTTTTTTTTTTTTT
>NW_012101532.1:2500461-2501708 GCF_000951045.1 Mandrillus leucophaeus | reverse complement strand
AAAAAAAAAAAAAAATTGTTTCAATCATAGTTTCCATATCATGCCTGTTGTAGGGGTCTTTGGAAGATTAAATGAGGTGCTGCATGAGATGGGCTTAGCTTAGTGTCTCCCCATAGTAAAAGACTCAGTGAGTGCTATTATTATTCGCTATTATTTATTTATTTGTTTATTTATTTATTTATTTAGGTGGAGTCTTGCTCTGTCGCCCAGGCTGGAGTGCAGTGGTGTGATTTCAGCTCACTGCAACCTCTGCCTCCTGGGTTCAAGCGATTCTCCTGCCTCAGCCTCTCCAGTAGCTGGGATTACAACGCCTGGCTAGTATTTTATTTTTATTTTTATTTTTAGTAGAGACAGGATTTCACCATGTTGGCCAGGGTGGTCTTGAACTCCTGACCTCAAATGATCCACCCGCCTCGGTCTCCCAAAGTGCTGGGATTACAAGGGTGAGCCACCACACCTAGCCTGTTTTCAGATTTTTAAAATTCCCTATCTCATTCCAAAAATATCTGAGGCAGCTTATGAAACTAAAACAACACAGGCTGGGTGTGGTGGCTCACACCTCTAATGCCAGCTATTTGGGAGACCGAGGTGGGAGGATTGCTTGAGCCCAAGAGTTGGAGGCTGCAGCGAGCTATGATTGCATTACTGCACTCCAGCCTGGGTAACAGAGTGAGACTCTGTCTCAACAAACAAACAAACAACACATAAAAATAAGAAAAAGAATAGGCTGGGCACGGTGGCTCACGCCTGTAATCCCAGCACTTTGGGAGGCTGAGGCGGGCAGATCACGAGGTCAGGAGATCAACTCCATCCTGGCTAACACGGTGAAACCCTGTCTCTAATAAAAATACAAAAAAATTAGCCGGGCATGGTGGCGGGTGCCTGTAGTCCCAGCTGCTGGGGAGGCTGAGGCAGGAGAATGACTTGAACCCGGGAGGCGGAGCTTGCAGTGAGCCAAGATCGCTCCACTGCACTCCAGCCTGGGCGACACAGCGAGACTCCGTCTCAAACAAACAAACAAACAAACAGAAAAGAATAAAGAGAAAAATTGATCAGGATAAAGGAAAGTTAACAGTGGAAGAGAAAGATGAAGGGAGAGGCCAGCCATGGTGGCTCACGCCTGTAATTCCAGCACTTTTGGAAGCCGAGGCAGGCGGATCTATTGAGGTCAGGAGTTCGACACCAGCCTGGCCAATATGGTGAAACCCATGTCTACTAAAAATACAAAAAATTAGCCAGATATGGTG
>NW_012101532.1:2494073-2495046 GCF_000951045.1 Mandrillus leucophaeus | reverse complement strand
CCAGGATGGTCTCGATCTCCTGAACTCGTGATCTGCCCGTCTCGGCCTCCCAAAGTGCTGGGATTACAGGCTTGAGCCACCGCGCCCGGCCAACACTTTGCATTTTCTTAGGGGTTTAGAAGCATTTGTGTTTCTGGGACGAGTGGCACGTGATCATCTTGTCCCTGGCATTTCGAGTTAAGAAGTGCAGAAGTCCTGGGTGCCAGCCCAGTAGTTCCTGCCCCTTTCTAGTGCCTGCTCTGTCACCTCTGAGGCCCTGGCTGGCATGGCATATGGAAGGTAGGGGGCTAGAAGTGCAAAAGTTACTGAGACAAGGACTCCTGGAGGCAGCTAGAGTCATTTCACATCAAGCCACACAGGAGAGCTTTGCTTGTCAGAGGCAGGACCGTAGTGTGCCTCTCAGATAATGCAAACATGATTGTATGGAAATCAGGACACGGCTAAATTAGTTTTCTGCAGACATGATTCGCAATATGCTTGTGATGGTAAATGTTCATATTCTCACTCGCGGTGATTTATTTTGCAGTATCTGAATCTCACAAATGTAATTCCATCTAAGGCTACTGTGACATTGGCTAGCACAAACTTTCATTAGTTACTACTTCTCCTCCCAACTACCTGCTCTGAATACTCGGGAAACAGTTTCTTCGAAGTTAGCTCAATAAACAGTGGAGGAAAAAGACAGGTGCTGAAGAACCGCTGTTTACGTTTCCGTGTTTCTGGAGGGTTGGGGACTGGCAGTCAGCTTGGAGCTGGGGGCCCTACTTGGAGTTGCCTGTCTATAAGGAAGCTAGGACCTGTCATGTGTCACATGAATTCCATAGCCTCGCTATACTATAGTTTCTTGATCTATAAAATTGTTTCGGCTGGGCTCGGTGGCTCACATCTGTAATCCCAGCACTTTGGGAGGCCGAGGCGGGCGGATCACGAGGTCAGGAGATCGAGACCATCCTGGCTAACACGGTGAAATCTC
>NW_012101532.1:2488188-2490903 GCF_000951045.1 Mandrillus leucophaeus | reverse complement strand
ACCATGTTGGCCAGGCTGGTCTCAAACTCCTGACCTCGAGTGATCTGCCTGACTCGGCCTCACAAAGTGCTGGGATTACAGATGTGAACCCCTGCACCCAGGGGAAAGAGGAACTGGAGAGGAAGATACAGAAAAGGAGAGGCTGGGGAGGGAATGGAAAATGTGGATTAGGGGTCGGCCTCATGGCCAAGGCTCTAGCTGGCTCCCACTGGGAAACCCAAAGGAAGCAGAAATCGAATCCTTCCTTGGCAACCCTCAGGCAAACAAATTCCCCTTGATCCCACGGTTGCCTTTTTTTTTTTTTCTTTTTCTGTCTCCCAGGCTGGAGTGCAGTGGTGCGATCTCGGCTCTCTGCAACCTCTGCCTCCCAGGTTCAAGCGTCTCTACTAAAAATACAAAAAATTAGCTGGGCGTGGTGGCACGTGCCTGTAGTCCCAGCTACTTGAGAAGCTGAGGCAGGAGAATCAATTGAGCCCAGGAGGCGGAGGTTGCAGTAAACCGAGATTGCGCCACTGTACCCCAGTCTGGGCAACAGAGGGAGACTCTATCTCAAAAAAAAAAAAAAAAAAGAAAAAAAAAGAAGCGGTCATATTCCATCCGTGATGCCAGCTTGGTCCTCAGTGACCTCCCTCTTTATGCCGGGAGCACCCTGTCTATTGCGGTTTCTCAACTGTCCATCACTCTCTGCCCCTCCCCTCATTTCCTTTCTATCCCTAGTTTCCGCTGGTGCTCCTTTTCTTTCCATGATCCCAGCATAGACCTGGTGGTCCTTTTCTGGTAATCTGGCAAGCAGAGTAACCACCCTCCCCTTCCCGCAGCACAGCTCCTGGCTCTGCAGACACCATCTTCTCCCTTTCCCGCTCCAGTCCTAGTGCTGGTGGCATCGGAGGGTGTGACACCGGGCTGTAACTTGGGACAGTTGTGGGGAGAGGGGCCTGCTGGCTTCCAGGGCTTCCAATGACCAGACTCACATGGAAGCCTTTGAAATTATCCTGTCCATGTGGCAGGTGGATTCTGCAACCACCATCTCTGGCTTGGGGCCAGCTCAGCCCTGGAGGGATTTCTGGGAGTCTAGTGTGTTTAAAGGATGCTAGAGGCCTGTAATCCCAGCACTTTGGGAGGCTGAGGCGGGCAGATCACCTGAGGTCAGGAGTTTGAGACCAGCCTGACCAACATGGTGAAACCCCATCTCTATTAAAAATACAAAAATTAGCCAGATATGGTGATACGTGCCTGTAATCCCAGCTACTCAGGAGGCTGAGGCAGGAGAATCATTTGAAGCCAGGAGGTGGAAGTTGCAGTGAGCCAAGATTGTGCCACTGTACTCCAGCCTGGGTGACAGAGTGTGAGACTCTGAACCCCCAACCAAAAAAAAAAAAAAAAAAAAAGGAAGATGAAGGCAGAATGAAAATGGTAATATATAGTGATATAAGCTAGAAATTCTGATAGTATTACTGCAAGGTGGAGTTGCTGCCAATTTGACTGTTAATATCCCAAAGCACGATGGGAGGTGTGTGTGTACCAGGTGCTTTGTGATCAAAGCAAGAAGGAAATACTGTTAGGTGTGTGTGGCTGGCGGTTGAGAGGATTTAGGTGTCCCATAAGGGGACCGAAGCAAGTCTCTTGGTTTTTAAGAATGCCCAAGAAAGAAAGACTCTTGTTTTTTGTTTATTTTTTTGTTTTGTTTATTGAGATGGAGTTTGGCTCTGTCACCCAGGCTGGAGTGTAGTGATCTCGGCCGAGATCGAGTGTTTCCAGCATGGTGATCTTTCATCCTGAGATTTTAGCCAAACTCAGCTTTTGTTCGTTGCTGGTTCTGCCTCTCAAGATGCAGTGTATACCCTAATGTCACTCTTTAGTATTGAACCCGGACACTTCGGAACGGTTCTTTCAAGGTCTCGGTTTGGCAAGTTCTAGGCTAGGAATTTTAAGATCTCCTCCTTACTCACGTGCAGGGAGGACACTGTCATTTGGGACTAAAGGCTCCCAGGCCCTTTAGTTTTTGTTGAATTTTTTATTTTAAATTTTAATTTAATTAATTTTTTCTTTTTTTTTTTTGAGACGAGGTCTCACTCTGTCCCCCAGGCTGGAGTGCTGTGGCGCAATCTTGGTTCACTGCAACCTCTGCCTCCCGGGTTCAAGCGATTCTCCTGCCTCAGCCTCCCGAGTAGCTGGAATTACAGGCGCCCACCACCACACCCAGCAAATTTTGTACTTTTTAGTAGAGACGGGGTTTCACCATGTTGGCCAGGCTGATCTTGAACTCCTCACCTCAGGTGATCTGCCCGCCTTGGCCTCCCAAAGTGCTGGGATTACAGGCATGAGCCATGGCGCCCAGACTAACTTTTTTTTTAAGAGACAGGGTCTCACTCTGTTGCCCAGGCTGGAGTACAGTGGTGTGATCATAGCTCACTACAGCCTTGAACTCTTGGGCTCAGCGGATCCTCTCCCACTTCAGCTTTCTGAGTAGCTGGGACTACAGTCACGCAACACTATGCCTGGCTAATTTTTTAAGTTTTTAGTAGAGGTGTAGTTTCACTATGTTTCCCAGGCTGATCTCGAATTCCCGGCCTCAGGCTATCCTCGTGCCTCAGCCCCTCCCACAGCACTGGAATTACAGGCATAAGCCACCGTGCTTGGCCTAGTTTTTGTTGAATGTGGATCATTATCATCATCACCTCTAACTTTACTAAACACTTTGTTCTCAGCACTGTG
>NW_012101532.1:2484478-2485570 GCF_000951045.1 Mandrillus leucophaeus | reverse complement strand
AAGAGCGAAACTCTGTCTCAAAAAAAAAAAAAAAAAAGGACACCAGGATTCCCAGGCATGGATGCCACTGGCCAAACTGCACTCTCTGAGCATGAAAACTGTGCCCCTGGGACTGGCTAATTGGCCTCCAGATCTCCACCTCTTTGATGTGTTTCCTCTGGGCCCTTTTCCTCCCGCCTTTGTCAGCCCACTTCGTCTCCTGAGAGCCAGTGTTCTAGAATGCAAATCATAGCATTTGCTCCCTCCCCACACTGCCCCTTTGAGAATTGTGAAATTCAGCCTGGAGTCCAGGACTCTGGAGACACAGCCGGTCCTACACTTCTGATTCCATGTCTCTCTCCGACTCCAGGGTGCAGTCTCAGCAGACACACAGTCCTGTGCCCGCATCCACCTGCTCTTCTCGGCTTCCTCACCTCTGTTTTCCTGTTTCCTGTGCCTGCGAGCTTCTGTCCTCCTCACCTCCAGGGCTTGAAGGTTTTCACGTGTTACCCTATGAAATGAAACAATGCATCCACCTGGAGGGCTTGTTAAAGCACAGATGGCTGGGCTCCACCTGGGAGATTCTGATCAGGGCTGGGGACTGGAGCTCCAGAACTGCATCTCTAACCAGGCCCAGGTGTGCAGGTGCTGGGGTCTGGGCTCCACATTCTGCGAACCGTTAATCTAGACTGTCGCGGAACATGTCTTCATAAGGGGAGGCTTCCTGGCTTTTTATTTTATTTTATTTATTTTTTAGTTTTTTGAGACAGAGTCTTTCTCAGTCACCCAGGCTGGAATGCAGTGGCCTGAGCTCGGCTCACTGCAACCTCCACCTCCCGAGTTCAGGCGATTCTTGTGCTTCAGCCTGTGTAGCCGGGACTACAGGTGCATGCATGCCACCACGCGTGGCTAATTTTTGTATGTTTTTTTTAGTAGAGATGGGGTTTCGCCATGTTGGCCAGCCTGGTCTCGAACTCCTGACCTCAAGTGATCCAGCTGTGTTGACCTCCCAAAGTGCTGGGAGTACAGGCGTGAGCCACCACACTTGGCCACTTCCTGACCTTTTCAAAAAGAGAGAGAAAGAGAGTGTCTGTGTGTGAGAGAGAGCACATC
>NW_012101532.1:2482284-2483908 GCF_000951045.1 Mandrillus leucophaeus | reverse complement strand
GATCCAATCACCTCCTACCACATCCCTCCCTCAACACCTGAGGATTACAGTTCAATATGAGATTTGGGTGGGGACAGAAAGCCTGATATGGTTATATCAGGTAGCCTGGGACCTGCTCTCAGTATCCTAGAGGCCAGGCAAGTGACCACACAGAGGACAAATGGGCAAATAAACCCTCTTGCTTAGAAGCTGAGTGACAAACCGCCTCCTCCTGATCTCCTCCACCTCCACATTGTTGGCAGGGGGATGTGTGAGGTTTGGCAGCCATGTTGTAGCCATGAGGCAACAAGAGGGAGGATGAAAGACAACATGCTGAGAGTGGCAGAGCAGAAGGATGGAGGCGGCTGGCCCTTGAAGACATTTTTAAGTTGCCAAAACAACCACGGGGCCACAGAAGTCCAGATTTCTTTTTTTTTTTTTTTTTTGAGACAGAGTCCCATTCTGTCGCCCAGGCTGAAGTGCATTATTTTTTTTGTAGAAACGGGGTTTTGCCATGTTGGCCAGGCTGGTCTCAAACTCCTGACATCAGGTGATCCGCCTGCCTCAGCCTCCCAAAGTGCTGGGATTGCAGACGTGAGTGAGCCACCGTGCCCAGCTGGAAGTCCAGACTTCTTGCTACATATGCGGCAATGTGTCCTTTTGCTTAAAGGAACATTCGCTGAGTTTTCTGTAACCTGCATCCATGCCCAGCCCCTAGCCACCTCTTAAAAGACCCTGTCTCCAAAGACAGTCTCATTCGGAGGTACTGGGGGTTAGGGCTTCAGCATATAGATTTTGAGGGGATCCAATCACCCCGTAACAACAGAACTCTGTAAGTAGTGAGTGAATAGTAAATGAGGTGGCTCAAAGGCGGAATTAGATTTCCATTTGTGTGTGTTGAAGGAGCGGGCGAAGGGGGTCTGGACATCTCTGCTGTCAACAGGAGGTGAGAGGCAGAGGGATGGGCTTGAGTTAACTCTCCGCATGACACTTCTTGCTTGTTTGAAACTCTTCCCTGCCGCCTCCTTCTGTCGTACGTGACATCCCAACTGGGAACAAGCGAAACAACAGCTGATGCTGTCAGTGGGACGGCCGCCTCTCCGCCGTGCGCTCAGTGGTAACTGCCAACTTGATGACATGTAAACTTTGGCGGTGACATTGATCCCTCTACCGGCGAGAAGGGGGACAGGAGCCTGGGATCATGATGATGTCTTCTCTTTCAGGGGCAATGACAGGGCTGCAGCATTTCATAGCAGGCGAATTTCAGCTCAGTCTTGAAAAGCCAGGAAGGAAAAGCAGAATTCTGTAAGAAGCTTTTATTTTTTTTTGGAAGCCATGAAGTCATTAACAGGTTAGCAATATGATTTATTTTCTTTCTCTATGTTCTTTCTTCAAAACAGATGGGAAAGGATTTCTTAAAAAACATTTTTTTTTTTTTTTGAGATAGGGTCTTGCTCTGTTGCTCAGGTTGGAGTGCATTGGCATCATCATAGCTCGCTGCAGCCTCCAACTCCTGGCCTCGAGTGATTCTCCTGCCTCAGCCTCCTGAGTAGCTGGGATTACAGGTGTGCATCACCACACCTGGCTAATTTTAATTTTTTTCTTTTTTGTAGAGACAGAGTTTTGCTATGTTGCCCAGGCTGGT
>NW_012101532.1:2478387-2480409 GCF_000951045.1 Mandrillus leucophaeus | reverse complement strand
ATATTTCATGGTCTTCAAATAGATGGAAATTTAAATCATTTATATTTTGAGATGAAGATTACTGACTGAGCTATTTAATTTGTGCAAACAGATTCACCAAGTGCGGTCTGCAAGTCTTGCCAGGCATGGCCGTGTGCAAGTTACAAGAATTTATCACCTTGTGACTATGTATTGGCAAAGCTTCGATGGTAAGAGTATGTCTCTCTCCATGAAAGATGTTCAAACCAAGTGGCCCAGTGGCTCTTCCATGCCTTGGAGGGAGCTGTGAAGAGTTCTGTAAGGAGCCCTAAAAGGGGGAAGGAAATCTGTGTCATTCCACGTGGCTTGGCCAACAAAGTACATACTGGAATTCTGCCCCACCTCCCACTTCCACTTGTTGCCTTTGTTCAGTGCACAAACCACGCAACCATCCGTGACAGGCCTGCCCATTTCTTCCTCCAACCAGCACCTCAGGAGTTTGACCTGCTTCCTCTGGGCCTATGCAGGGGGTTGCAGATGAGACTGAGATGGGGATGTGGAAGCTGAAGGCTGAGCCGAGAGCTCCCTGCAGCATATAGAGGGTAGCCCAGTTAAATAGAGCATAGCCCAATTTAGGGGCAGAGGAAACTTGAGAAAGGTCAAACAGGAGGGTTATTCGTGGGCTGGATTTGCCCTGTGGAGGCAGGTCAGACTCTGGTAGTGCTGGTTGGAGAAAGAAATGGGAAGATCTGCCACAGATGGTTGTGTGGTTTGTGCACTGAACAAAGTGCAAGGATGCTCCCCCAGCATGGGGTTCATCTGTCCTTGAACCCCGTGTGGAACATTCCTTGCTGGACTGGGGGTGTGTGCTGAGCATGCCATCCTCTGCTAGGCCACCAGGCTCTGATGTGCTTCTTGGACTCTTAATGGCATAGGGTACCCTTCTGAGCCCCTCACCAGCATCGCCCAGCTGGTTCCACAACTGTCCTCCTTCAGGAAAAGAGCACGGACAGACTCAAAGCTCAAGTGCATTCTGGCATTCTTGAAGTTTAACCCTCATTAAGAAACTCCCTCATCCTTTTGTGTTCTGGATAATGGCTTTCTACAAAAATCCCCTGTATTAGTCTGTTTTGCATTGCCATAACAGAATACTTGAGATTGGGAAATGGATTAAAAAAGGAGGTTTATTTGGCTCATGGTCTTGCAGGCTGTGCAAGAAGCTTGGTGCCAGCATCTGGTTCTGGTGAGGCTTCAGGAAGCTTCTAATCAAGGCAGAAGGTGAGTGGGAAGCAGGTGTCACATAACGAGAAAAATGTGTCACCTTTTTTTCTTTTTCTTTTTTTTGAGACAGGGTCTCACTCTGTCACCCAGGCTGGAGTGCAGTGATGTAATCTCCACTTACTGCAACCTTTGACTCTCGGGCTCAAGCCATCCTCCTGCCTCAGCCTCCCAAGTACCTGGGACCACAGGCACCCACCACCACGCCCAGCTAATTCATGTATTTTTTGTAGAGATGGGGTTTTGTCATGTTGTCCAGGCTGACCTTGAACTCCTGGGCTCAAGTGATCTGCCCTCCTTGGCCTCATAAAGTGTTGGGATTACAGGCATGAACCATCAAGCCCAGCTGACATTCCAGGCTCTTTAAACAAGCAGCTTTTGCATGAACTCATTACCATGGAGAGAGCACCAAGCCATTCATGAAGCATCTACCTAAAAACTCCCCACCAAGCCCCACCACGCCCCACCAAGCTCCACCTCCAACATTAGAGGTCACATTTAAACATGAGATTGGGAGGAGACACACATCCAAACCATATTATTCTCCCCTTCCCCATATACCTGAGATAAGACTCTCAGATGCCTTCATTCTTATCGAGGACAAGGCTAGATAAGGACCCTCTAAATTCCCATTCTTTGCTTCACAAGTGATTAGCTGAGGCTGGGCACGGTGGCTCATACCTGTAATTCCAGCACTTTGGGAGGCCGAGGCAGGCAGATCACTTGAGGCCAGGAGTTTGAGACCAGCCTGGCCAACATGGTGAAACCCCGTCTCTACTAAAAATA
>NW_012101532.1:2464428-2477222 GCF_000951045.1 Mandrillus leucophaeus | reverse complement strand
AAAAAAAAAAAAAGACAGTCCTAAGAAAGCTATAGGCTCCTACCAGGGCCAGGATTGGTCATTTTGTTCTTCTGCTGATTCCCATGAGGCATGTAGGTAGATGTGCACCAGCTTCTGGGGTGGCCCCGAATGCAGTCACAGGCACCCACCATCCCGACCTGGCCTGCTGTCAGGGAGACAGCACGTGCAACAGGGCTTGCATTTGAATGAGAACTCAATGTCTGGCATGAGAAGCAGTCAGTGACACCAAGAACCATCTACCAAATAGAAGTGGGCAGTGATGACACTAAGGATTTATACAGAATCTAGGCCCTTAGATGGTAATTATATTAAGAAATGCCACTTTATATTAAGTGGCACTTTTAATTATATTAAGAAATGTCCCGAAGAATACCCACAAGGTCTCAATTTATAATCCTTAGTCACACTTTTCAAAACACTTTTCCCACCCTTGTTTCCATTTTCCATGGCAGATCCACAAACCAGTCCCTGCCAAACCCAGGCTTTCTCCTCCTTAGCCTTTGTCTCAGTCTGTATGGGCTGCTATAACCAAATATAATAAACTGGGTAACTTTTTTTTTTTTTTTTTTTTTGAGAAGGAGTCTCACTCTGTTGCCCAGGCTGGAGTGCAGTGGCTTAATCTCTGCTCACTGCAACCTCTGCCTCCTGGGTTCAAGCAATTCTCCTGCCTCAGTCTCCCAAGTAGCTGGGATTACAGGCACCTGCCACCATGCCCAGCAAAGTTTTGTATTTTTAGTAGAGATGGGGTTTCACCATGTTGGTCAGGCTAGCCTTGAACCCGTGACTTCAGGTAATTCACTAGCCTTGGCCTCCCAAAGTACTAGGATTATAAGCATGAGCCACCATGCCCAGCCAACTGGGTAGCTTTTAAATTATAGAAATTTATTTCTCGCAGTTTTGGAGGCTGGAAAGTCCACAGTCAAGGTGCCAGCAGGGTTAAGGTCTGGTAAGTGATGCTTTCTGGTTCACAGATGGTGTATCCTAGCTGTGCCTTCACATGTTGGAAGGGGTGAGCTAGCTCTCTGGGGTCCCTTTGATAAGGGCACTAATCCCATTCATAAGGGCCCCACCCTCATGACCTAATCACCTCCCAAAGGCCCCACCTCCTAAGAGCATCACGTTGGGTATTAGGTTTGGACATATTTATTTTCAGATCACAGCAGTCCTGGTGTTAGTGACCCCACCGCATCCTCTCCTTTTTGCACAGCTTTTTATGACGTCAATCAATTTAGCTGCTTTTATGACGTCAATCAATTTAGCTTCTTTTATGAAGGCCTCCAATCCCAGGCCTCTCAGATCTCATTTGGCCTCATGAAGCATTCTAGAACCCAGCAAGAAAAAGATTGATTTTCATTTATTGTCATTTAATTTTAATTTTATTTTTGAGACATGAAAATAAGCTCTGTCATCCAGGCTGGAGTGCAGTGGCCCCATCATGGCTCACTGCAGCCTCAAACTCCTGGTCTCAAGTGATCCTCCAGCCTCCGGTTCCCAAGAAACAGGAACTACAGGCATGTCTCATTGTGCCAGGCTAATGTATGTATTTTTTGTAGAGACGGGGTCTCCCTCTGTTGCCCAGGCTGTTCTTGAACTCCTGGGCTCAAGTGACCCTCCCCTCTCAGCCTCCCAAAGTGCTGGGAGTACAGGCATAAACTGCTGTGCCCAGTCTGAGATTTATTTTTTTTAAAGCAGGATGAGGGAGAGGGAGTGAGATGAGGGAGGTGGGAGAAATCTCACCTGTTAATAAATCTTGCTCTTGTCACATTGTCATTGGGGGCACAGCATGAAAAGGGCTTTAAGAGAAGTCCAAACACAATGCTATGGGGGCCTTGGGGTGAGCTGGCTCCACACGGTGCTGCCAAGGGGCACCCTCTTGCTGCTAATCCATCTGCCCTGATGCAGGCCGAGCGCAGAGACCTGCACCCATGCACACTGTGCTGGGGTCAGCTTCCAGATGTAACAAATCTGTTACAAGCCGGTTCAACCTCTAGCGATTGTAGGGTGGATTAGAGCTTGAAGAGCCATGGAGCTGATGGAGGAGTAAAGGAGCAAGAGGACTTCTTCCATGGGGGCCCTTCAGCCCCCACGGGTATGCTGGGTTTTGAGGGTTTGCCGGCTGCCTCAGGCTGGGATGGGGTGAACTGTGAAAATTCCTCATGTTGGCTTACTGGCTACACACCCAGCTTGCAGCCCTGTCACAGAACCCCGGCCATGTGGCAGCTGGCAGTAATCTGGCTGGATGATCAGGCTTTGAATGTAGGCAAACTCCCACCTGCAGAACTTCCCTCCCCACCTGCAGACAGACAGACAGACAGACAGACAGACACACACACACACACACGCATTTGTTGTTTCAGAAAAGCATTTACTGGGCACCTATTTTGATTAGGGAAAACAATGTCTGATTCGACCCCAACAAGATTTGAACATACAACCTTCTGATCTGGAGTCAGACACACTACCGTTGCACCACAAGGCCTGCCCTGGGCACCTACTTTGTACAGGATACTGAAATACTGGGATGAATAAAGCCCAGTCCTTTGACTTCGAAAACTTCACTCTTTTTTTTTTTTTTTTTTAAATTTTTATTTCCATTGGTTATTTTGGAGCAGGTGGTGTTTGGTTACATAAGTAAGTTCTTTAGTGGTGATTTGTGAGATTTTGGTCACCTGAGCAGTATACACTACACCCAATATGTCATCTTTTATCCCTCACCCTCTTCCCACACTTTCCCCCTGAGTCCCCAAACTCCATCGTGTCATTCTTATGCCTTTGCATCCTCATAGCTTAGCTCCCACTTATGAAAGAGAACATATGATGTTTGGTTTTCCATTCCTGAGTTACTTCACCTAGAATAATGGTCTCCAATCTCATGCAGGTTGCTGCCAATGCCATTAATTCATTCCTTTTCATGACTGAGTAGTATTCCATTGTATATACATACCACAGTGAAAACTTCACCTTCTTGAGAGATCTCAATATTCACACAGTGCAATATTCTGTGGTGCTTATTCATGGGGCTACATGTGTGTGTCATCCATGTGATCAATAGCATTCTGTTGTATAAATGCACCACACTTTATGTATCCATTCTCCTGTTTATGAACATTGGATGTTTCCCATTTTTGGTTATGGTGAATAAAGTTGGTATGTACTTTTTTTTTTTTTCCCCAGATGGAGTCTCACTCTGTCACCCAGGCTGGAGTATAGTGGCGTGATCTCAGCTCACTGCAACCTCCATCTGCTCACCTGCTGGGTTCAGGCAATTCTCATGCCTCAGCCTCCCAAGTAGCTGGGATTACAGGTGTGTGCCACCACGTCCGACTAATTTTTGTCTTTTTAGTAGAGATGGATTTTCACCATGTTGGCCAGGCTGGTCTCAAACTCCTGACCTCAAGTGATCCACCTGCCTCAGCCTCTCAAAGTGTTGGGATTACAGATGTGAGCCACCGTGCCCAGCCAGTAATTTTTTTTGTGTGTGGAAACATGCAATCATTTCTGTTGAAACTGTACCTAGGAGTGGAATTGCTGGGCCCAAGGGAAGGAGTATTTTTTGCTGTAGGAGATACTGTCTAACTGTTGTGCAAAGTGGTTGAACCCATTTTGACTCCTACCAATGGTATATGAAATGAAATTGATATTTTGTAATGCTAAGAGTGGTTCTATGATTATTGCAGGGTTTTTTTCCGTCTCAATGTATACATCAGGAGACAGAGGCTAAGATGGGTGAAGGGACTCACCTCATTTCTTGCAGCAAGTAAACGGAAAAGAGGAAATCCAAGCCCAGGTTGCCTTAATGCTAATACCTGGCCCCTGTGGACCACTCTTATTCCATCAGTACTATTCGTAAAAATGACCTATCACTACTTGATAAGTCTGCAGGGAAATGACAGGGGCCTGGGGTCCACCACCTCCAGCCTTGGAAGCCAAGGAGTCAGATAGATGCTGGTCACCTCAATAGCACATAGCTAGCACCACACAAAGAAACTTTCCAACATCATTGCATTCTTTTCAGCTCTAATTCCTACCTGACATGAGTCTCAACCTCTCTGATCCTCCTAGATTTTGACTTATGTCGTATTCACTGTTACAGTGGTTCACTTTGAAACCTGATGCTCAACTCAATTTTCTAAACTGTGACCTGGTCACCTCTTGTTGAGTATTGTAGCAGGAGCTACTGGCATCTTTTATGAACTGAATTGTGTCTCCCTCAAATTCATATATTGAAGCTTTAATTCCCAGCACCTCAGAATGTGACTGCTTTTGGTAAATCTCTGAACTAGAATAAACATCACCTAGAAATTGTCTTAGTGCATTTTATGCTGCTATAACAGAATTTTGCTGTTATTTACCTTAGTCCCTTTCATGCTGCTATAACAGGTAACATCTTTGAGATGAGGTCATTGGGGTGGGCCCTAATGCAATATGACCAATATCTTTATAAGAGGAGGTATTTTGAATGCAGACACACACAGAGGGAAGCCCATGTGAAGACAGAGGGAGAAGATGGTTTTCAGCAAGCCAAAGAGAGAGGCCTCAGAGGAAACCAGCCCTGCTGACTCTTTGATCTCAGACTTCCAGCCTCTAGAATTGTGAGAAAATAAATGCCTGCTGTTGGCTGAGTGTGGTGGCACATGTCTGTAATCCCAGCACATGGTAGGCCGAGGTGGAGGATTGCTTGAGGCCAGGAGCTCAAGACCAGCCTGGGAAACAAAGTGAGACCCTGTCTCTACAATAAATAAATAAATAAATAAATAAATAAATAAATAAATAAATAAATAAAATAAAAAAAGTGGTCAGGCATGGTGGTGCATGCCCATAGTTCCATTTACTCAAGAGTCTGAGGCAGGAGGATTCCTTGAGCTCAGGGGTTTGATAGTGAGTTATGATCATGCCATTGCACTCCAACCTGGGCCACAGAGTTAAGACCCTATTTCAAAAAAAGTCTGTTGTTTAAGCTTCCCAATCTGTACAACTTTATTATGGCAACCCTTACACCACATATAGTATCTCTCCTATATCCTGGGATCTTTTCCATGTAACTCCCGGACTTCTGACTGCCAGCATTGTCTTTTTGTCTGAGGGCTTTCTCTGGTCAGGTCCGACAGGCCATATGTGCTAGAGGATTATCCACCCAGCCCTTCAGCAGCCTTCACCAATGATGGCAGGGGGTGGAGGAAGAAGTACTCCTGCTTCCTTACCCCTCTACCAGGAAGCTCTGAGATACGTATATTCTACAGTTGTCTCCCAGAGGCCCCCAGGAAGACGGAGCTCAATTGCTCACACTGGTAACCTGCATGATGACTCACCCTTCAGTAGCTTCCTTCTCTTCCCTGTCTTGCTTTCCCACTCCCTACCAGAGTTTCCTAGAACCACATCTTAGTCAGTTCCTTCTACTAAAATGAGAATACCTTAGATTTAGTAGTTTATAAATGACAGGAATTTATTGCTCACAGTTTTTGAGGCTGGGAAGTCCAAGATCCAGGCAGCAGCAGATTCTGTGTCTGGTGAGGGCCTGTTCCTCATAGATGGCTCCTTTTTGCTGTGTTCTCCCATGGCAGAAAGGGAAAGACAGCTCCCTTCAACCTCTTTCATAAGAGCACGAATTCCATTCATGAGGGTGGAGCCCTCATGACCATGTTACCTCTTAATTACCTCTTAATACTAGCACATTGGGGATTAAGCTCCAACATGTGAATTTTTGGGGGACACCAACATTTAGATCATAGCAGATCACTTCCCAGATAAGCTAATTGCATTCTAATCTTTGTCTCAGGCTCTTCTGCTGAGGGATTAAAACTAAGACAACTATGGCTTATGTCTTCCTTCCAATTCTGAGAACCCAAGATAAGCACCCTTTACAGCTGGGCTAAGGCTCTGCAGTCTTCTCCTTTGGTGTGAGCTTGAGTCAGCAGTCCCACCAGCTCTTGGTAGCCAGTGCCAGGGACTCTGCCTAGACATTCTCGACTCCACCCAAGGGTCTGGCATCCAGATTCTCTTTGCATAAGAAAATGTCTTCTCAGATAAGACAGGGCTGAAACTTCTGAGATGATATTGGGAAACAGTAAGTCTCATGGAAACATGTGCTTTTAGTAAATCCCTGAATTGGAATGAACACCATCTAGTAATTGTCTTAGTCCATTTTATGCTGCTATAACAGAATAGCACAGACTGGGTAATTTATAATGAACAGAAACTTATTGGCTCATAGTTCTAGAGTTTGAGAAGTCCAAGATCAAGGGGCTGCATCTGACGAGGGCTTTCTTGCTGTGTCATCACATGGTGGAAGGGCAAAGAGAGAGGAAATGAACAAGAGTGGGTGAACCCACTCCCACAACAGAGAACCCACTCCCATGATACCAGCATTAGTCCACCCATTAGGGTGGCATCCTCATGACTCTTAAAAGGTCCTACCTTTTTTTTTTTTTTTTTTGAGAGGGAAACTTGCTCTCTTGCCCAGGCTGGAGTGCAGTGGTGCGATCTCAGCTCACTACAAACTCTGCCTCCCAGGTTCAAGTGATTCTTTTGCTTCAGCCTCCCGAGTAGCTGGGATTACAGGTGCCTGCCATCATGTCTGGCTAATTTTTGTATTTTTAGTAGAGACAGAGTTTCACCATGTTGGTCAGGCTGGTCTCGAACTCCTGACCTCAGGTGATCCACCTCCTTTGGCCTCTCAAAGCGCTAGGATTACAGGTGTGAGTCACTGCGTCTGGCTAAGGTCCCACCTTTTAATACTGTTACAATGGCTACTAAATTTCAACATGAGTTTTGGAGGGGACAAACGTTCAAACCGAAGCAAAAATCTTTACTTAAGAAGCTGACAGAATGACCAATTTACTATGGATCTTTTCTTGCAATGTCTTTCATTTCCTTCCTAATTTTCATTCATCTTCTTTTGGTTATTTCTCCATGGTCCACACGTAGTGTCTCTAGTTTATTTTCCTGCTGGGGCACATCTTATTTTGATACACAAGGGGAGTTCACTAGAAGATGGAGGTATTTTTCTTTGAATTACAACTGCAGCTGGAAGGCTGTCGGTGGCTTTCTTCCAAGGACTTTTATTTTCAGTACTATAAACTTCTTTACCACGGTGAAGAAGAGGCCATCAAAAGCCTGTTTATCTGCAGAGCTAAAAGCGCAGGAGCTATCCTTATTTATAGGAGCCTGTGAATGTTCATGATATTGGGTGAGGAATAAAATTGCAGCAAACCTGCTACTGCTTGAGTGTCAAGAAATCTGCGTTTTGCAGGCTGTTCCAAGGCCAGCAGAGAGGCAGACAGACTGGGTTCAAATGCTGACTTTTCCCTGCACAGCTTGGGTGATCTGGATTAAGTGACTGTTCTGAGCCTCAGTTTCTTTATCTCTAAAACAGGAAAGATAACACCTCCATGAAAAGGTTGCTGTGAAGGTTAAGAGTGATGATGTATTTGAAGCACACAGCTCAGTGCTGGTGGGTGGGTGGGTGGTGATGGGCGGTTCTTCTTGCTTCTCTATGTGACTTGATTTAGAGGTCCTCAAGTTCTTTAATAAAAATTCTTTACAATCAGCTTTATTGAAATGTAATGCATATATAATAAAGTGTACTTATTCTAAGTATATAGTTTGATGAGATTTGACAAACATACACATCCATGTAACTACAACCACAATCAAAGTGTAGAACATTTCTTAACCCAGAAATTTCCTTCATGCGTTTTTACAATCTATATTCATTTTCCAGGGCTGCTGTAACAAAAGTACCATAAATGGAGTGCATTAAACAGCAGAAATTTATTGTATCACAGGTCTGGAAACTAGAAGTCTGAGATCAAGATGTAGGCAGGGTTGGCTCCTTCTGAAGGCTGTGAGGGAGGGATCTGTTCCAGGCTTCCTTCCTTCACTTATAGATGATTCTCTTCTATCTATGCCTCTTCATATCATCTTCCTTCTTGTTGTGTCTCTGTGTCCAAGTTTCCCCTTTTTATAAGGACACGAGTCATATTGGATTAGCATCCACCACCAGGACCTCATTTTAACTTGAATTCTCCTGTAAAGGTTCTATCTCCAAATAAGGTCACGTTCTGAGGTATTTGGCATTAGGACTTCAACATGTAAATTTGAGGGGGGAACACAGTTCAATTTACAACACAGTTAACATCCCACCCTTACCCCAGGCAATCACAGATTTGCTTTCAGTAAACCTAGATTAGTTTGCCAGTTCTAGGGTTTCATATCAATGGGATCATACAGTGTATGTTCTCTTGTGTCTGTTTCTTTTGCTTAGTCTGTGCTGTTTTTGAGATGTTTTTTTCTTTTTTTGAGATGGAGTCTTGCTCTGTTGCCCAGGCTGGAGTGCAGTGGTGCAATCTCGACTCACTACAACCTTCGCCTCCTGGGTTCAAGCAATTCTCCTGCCTCAGCCTCCTGAGTAGCTGGGATTATAGGCACACACCACCATGCCTGGGTAATTTTTTGTATTTTTAGTAGGAACGGGGTTTCAACATGCTGGCCAGCCTGGTCTCGAACTCCTGACTTTGTGATCAGCCCACCTTGGCCTCCCAAAGTGTTGGGATTGCAGGTGTGAGCCACCGCGCCCAGCCTTGAGATTCATTTGTACTGTGAATTGCATCAGTAGGTCATTCATTTTGTTGCTGAATAGCATACATTGACTGGAGGTACCACATTTTGTTTATGTACTCACCTGTCATTGAATGTGTGAGTTGTTTCCTGGAGCCATTTTGACCATGATTCAAAGGACAAGAAATACATTTTATATTTATGTGCTCACATGCACATACAAACACATATTAAACTACACAAACATTCCACAAATGCGTAGCTTTCCTGCATGTGAAAGACTATTTGATCTGTTCAATTCAATTCCACGCAGTACTGGATAAGACCACTAAATTGATTTTTTGATCCACAAAGTGATCATGGCCTGGAGTTTAAAATTTCTCTGGAGTGGGAGTGGTAGAGAGGTGCCAGTCAGTGGAAAAAGAGTGAAGAAAAGATAACCAGACTGTACAATTTTGGCTTGTCCCTGCTGCATTCACCTGCTGAACAAACAAAGTCTAATCTTGGATACCACAGTAGATCTACCCAAAGCACAGAGATAATGTCAATTAAGACACACTCAGATTTACAAGAAAGCATAGTTTGGCATAGTTTTTGTTAAGATGTTTCTTCATGTTCAGTCTTGGTCTCTGATTCTAAAGATGTGACTCAGAGCTGGGCTACCTCTTTTCTACCAATGGGGAGGTCTCTTGGCCCTTGGTCAAGATGGTGCCCATCTCACAGAAGAGGTTAGGACAGACACGGAAAGACAAAATCAGTTGACATAGGTTAAGTTAGTAACAACCCCAACATCTCACTGGCTTAACTCACAGAGATTTATTTCTTGCTCACTCTAAGTCCACTGAGAATTTGTGGACTCTGCAGGTCAACTCTCCTCCATGCAGTGATTCAGGGATCCAGGTTCCTTTGATCTTGTGGCTCCATCTCAACATAAGGTCCCCTTTGTGATCCAGTGATGGCAGTGGGAGCCAGGAGATAGCTGGGGGGTTGTTTTGGCCTGAAAGCAATACATATTATTTCTTTTCAAACTCACTGACTAGAATCAGTCCCTAGAACATGGACCTATTTAACTGTAAGGGAACTGAGAAGTGTAATCATCCATCCACTTTGAGGATAGGAGAACTGGGTAAACTGGTGCAATGTTTTTACAGTGATGTCTTCACAGACTTATAACCTGGAGGATGCCTTTCCTCCAGCTCCACAGATCTCCCTTACACTCCCTGCCACCTGCTGCCACTTGTACACACCCATTTGTCTTCCTGCTCTGTGGAGCCCAGTTCTTGCTCCAGCAGTAGAGTTGAATCTGGGGAACCATACTCTTGTTTTTCCCCGTGCCTTGGCTTTGACTAGACGAAAAATTCAGTGGCACTTTGCCTGCCTCTTTGAAAGTATATGAGAAGATGGCCCTGGGCCAGAGAAAGTGGGGGACTGAGAAGAAGCTTGGCTGGGTTAGTAGTTTAGCCCTAGGTGGTCCTGCTTAAGCAAGAACACTTCTACAAGGACTGGCTCACCAGGAGACAAGGCCAGACGTGTCAGAGAAGGCCCTAGAATTCATCAACTGTTTAACCATCTGTCTGAAAGTGGGCAAGGTCACTGACAATTCTTTTTATTGCCAGTCTTCTGTGTTAGCCTGAGACTTTCCCAAAAGGAGAGGGGCCTTGGCTGCAAAGACAGGCTTGCGCTTTCACTCCCCCAACCGATCCCTCTTCATACAAAGCTCTATGCATAGGTTTTATGAAAATATGACTGTCGTGTGAGTGAGGACATCCCGTGTGCAAGCCTTCTGCCGGCTCCAGCAATAAAGAATTCGGGCCTTATTTATAGGGCTGCCTCCAGGATCTGACAGGAAGAATTGAGCATGCTGCCAGGGTGCGAAATGAGATTTCCCAGAAAGCCATTCAGTGGGCTAAAGGGGCCTCTGGGGAGAGAGAGAGGAGACAGGCAAGGTGAATCAGACAGAATGATCGGGGTGGCAGCCTGTGGTGGGGGACCCTCCCTCCTCAGAAAGAGGGAAGACAGAAGAACCTTCCTGAAGCTCTTTCTCTAATCAAAGAAACCAAACATGTTCTCAAGCATCCAGGGACTTTCTAGAGGACACCTTACCCTCAGGCAACTGGGCATTCCTTTTCCCTCCCCTCCTCTGAGTGTCCCTCCTGTCTCCCCTTCCTCATCCTTCCTCCTCTCCCTCCCACTTCCTTCTCCTTCTGTGTTCCCTCCCCTTTCTCCTCCCCTCCTCTGTCCTCTTCTGTCATCATTTTCCCTCCCTCTAGGCATCAGGGCTGTTCATAAATGGCTGTCTCTCCTCTGCACCTCTGCTCCCGTTTGAAATGAGGTTCCCCCATGTGTTTTGTTTTGGCCAGCGGAGTGGGAATGAATGTTTTGCGTGCGGATGTTTTAAGAGCCAGTGACTGTGTTGCCCACTTCTCTTTCTCTGCCACAGTGACCAGCAATGCTTGAAATGCTGGCTACTCCATTGGCCTGGGGCCTGGAAGCAGTGTGACACAGCTGACCCTAGCTAAATGTGTAGCAAGAAAGAGAACAAGTGTTTGTAAACAACTTGTTTACACAAAACTGTGCCACTGAGATTTGGGGGTTGTTACTGCAGCATAACCTACCTGACACTGACTGATACACTCTCCATGCCAGAACCTTGGAATGACTTGTGCTCCTGCAAGAGACATTTAAGTGGCCAGATGTCTCTTTCAATACAGTTCTGTGTTAGACTATTCTTGCATTGTTTTTAAAGAAATGCTCGAGATTCAGTAATTTATAAAGAAAAGAGGTTTAACTGACTCATGGTTCTGCAGGCTGTATTGGAAGCATAGCTCTGGTATCAGTTTCTGGGGAGGCCTCAGGAAGCTTCCAATCATGGCGGAAGCTGAAGTAGGAGCAGACATCTCACATAGTATGAGCAAAAGCAAGAGAGGAGGGGCAAGGTGTCACATACTTTTAAATGACCAAATCTTGCAAGAACTCACTCATTATCACGAAGGCAGCACCAAGGGAGAACAAACACTTGTTCTCTTTCTTGCTACACATTTAGAATGCTAAACCATTCATGAGAAATCCACCCCCATGATCCAATCACTTCCCACCAGGCCCCACCTCCAATACTGGGGATTACGACTCAACATGATATTTGAGTGGGGACAAATATCCAAAGTATATCACTGATCCAGCTCTTTTTAATAACCACAAAGTGTGGTCGGGGGTACAGGGAGATAGAGGACAGTTCTTTGACCTGCCAAAGTTAATGGGAAAGCTTCGAGGTGTGTTCGTGTTGGGAACCTACCTAGCCACGTTCCTGTCATCATGATGTTCCAGGGAGAAGTCAATGTCCCGAAGTGTAAGACTCTTTCTCGTTCTCTGGCAGTAAATGATTCTTAACCTTTACAACGCAGAGCTCTTATGTGGGGATTTATGTGGTGCTTACTTCAGATGTGGACTGGCCCTTTTTTGCTCCATTTCCTTGTCAGTTGGGGCTTGGAAGAAGCAATTCTTTTTCTGATGCTGAGGAATAGGCTTCTAGCCCAAATATTCATTTATTTTTTCTTTTTTGTTTTGCTACCTTGACTGTCTGCTGCTTTTGGATTTTAAGATTGATTAATCTCTTCCCTGAAACCTTACCTTTTTTCCTCCCCCACCACTGGAGACAGTGTTGTGGGTTCTCTGACTGGAACCTCGGAAGGTCAAGGGTGTGGAGAGAGGGCTTGACAATGCCTCTTAAGACCAGTCACTCATTCCTTAGTGCAAACGCCCTGCCAAGGGTGGGGAAGCAGAAACTGGAAAGCATGAACCCTCATGGGGGCCACGTCTGTCCTGAGATCCACCTTTTTCTTTTACTTACTTTCTCTCTTTCTTGTTTTTTTTTGTTTTTTTGAGATGGAGTTTCACTCTTGTTGTCCAGGCTGGAGTGCAACGGCGCAATTTTGGCTCACTGCAATCTCCGCCTCCCAGGTTCAAGCAATTCTCCCACCTCAACCTCCCAAGCAGCTGGGATTACAGGTGCCTGCCACCACATGCCCAGCTAATTTTTTCTACTTAGTAGAGACGCAGTTTCACCATGTTGGTCAGGCTCCTGACCTCAGGTGATCCTTGTAATCCCAGCACCTTGGCCTCCCAAAGTGCTGGGATTACTAGCGTGAGCCACTGCGCCCAGCTGAGAGCCACCTCTCTCTCTCTCTCTTTCTCTCCTTCCTTCCCTCCCTCCCTCCTCT
>NW_012101532.1:2454711-2464263 GCF_000951045.1 Mandrillus leucophaeus | reverse complement strand
CTTCCTTCCTTCCTTCCTTCCTTCCTTCCTTCCTTCCTTCCTTCCTTCCTTCCTTCCTTCCTCCCTCCCCCCCACCACCTCTTTCCAGATAGAGTCTTAGAGTCTCACTCCGTTGGGCAGGCTGAAGTATGGTGGTGCAGTCATAGCTCATTGCAGCCTTGACCTCCTGGTCTCAAGCAACCCTCCCACCTCAGCCTCCCAAGTAGCTGTGACTATAGGTATGTGCCACCATGCCCCACTAATTTTTTTTTATTTTTTAAGAGATGGGGTCCCATTATGTTGTCCAGGTTAGTCTTGAACTACTGGCATCAAGCTATCCTCCTGACGTAGTCTCCCAAAACCCTAGGGTTGTACCCTGTGGACTAGCTGTGGTCCTGCCTTGGTCACAGTTATGCATGCTGCATCCCTTGGAGCCCATACCTGGAATTGCCTGGTCATGCCAGAGGGTCATAATGGGTCACAGCAAGGTCATGCAGCTTCAGAGCAACCAGAAGAGGAGGATTCAGGGGACTTTGAGGACTCAGGGGGAGAGGGTGGGAAAGGGACTTGGGGAGAAGGTGTTATGGACCGAACATGTGTGTTCCCCCAATTGTATATGTTGAAACCTAATCTCCAATATGATGGTATTTAGGAGGCAAGGTTTCTGGGAGGTGACTGGGTCATGAGGTGGAACCCTCATGAGTGGGATGAGTGCCTTTCTTTTTTTTTTGAGACAGAGTGCCTTTCTAAAACAGTCCCCAGAGAGCTGCTTTGCCCCTTTTGAGGACACAGCAAGGAGATACTATCTAGGAACTAGGAAGTGGGCCCTCACCTGACACCAAATCCGCTGGTATCTTGATCTTGGACTTGCCAGCCTCCAGAACCATGAGCAGCACATTCATGTTGTTTATAATCTACCAAGTCTATGGTATTTTTGTCATAACACCTGGACCAACTGAGACAGAAGGGAGATGATGAAGTGTTTCTGGGAAGGTGTGATGTTTAATATTGAGTGTCAACTTGAGTGGATTGAAGGATACAAAGTATTGTTCCTGGGTGTGTCTGTGAGGGTGTTGCCAAAGGAGATTAACATTTGAGTTAGTGGACTGGGAAAGGCAGATCCACCCTTAATCTGGGTGGGCACCATCTAATCAGATGCCAGCGGGGCCTGCAAAAAAGCAGGCAGAAGAAGGTGGAAAGACAGGCTGGGCGCTGTGGCTCACGCCGGTAATCCTAGCACTTTGGGAGGCCAAGGGGCGTGGATCACCTGAGGTCAGGAGTTCGGGACCAGCCTGGCCAACATGGTGAAACCCCATCTCTACTAAAAATACAGAAATTAGTTGGGCGTGGTGGCAGGCATCTGTAATCTCAACTACTAGGGAGGCTGAGGCAGGAGAATCCCTTGAACCCGGGAGGCGGAGGTTGCAGTGAGCCGAGATCATGCCACTGTACTCCAGCCTAGGCAATAGAGTAAGACTGTCTCAAAAAAACAAACAAACAAAAAAAACAAAAACAAAAAAAACAAAAAGAAGGAAGGTGAAAAGACTAGACTGGTTTAGTCTTCTGGCCTACATCTTTCTTCCATGCTGGATGCTTCCTGCCCTTGAACATCAGACTCCAAGTTCTTCAGCTGTGGGACTTGGCTTCCTTGCTCCTCAGCTTACAGACGGCTTATTGTGGGACCTTGTAATCGTGAGAGTCAATACTCCTTAATAAACTCCCTTTTTATATATACATCTATCCTATTAATTCTGTCCCTCTAGAGAACCTGACTAATGCAGAAGGAAAACAAGAAAGCAAGGGGAAGGGCTTAGTGTACTGTGATCATTGCAAGACAAGTGGCAGAGAGGTTGGAAAACCTTGTAATGGGGTGAAATGTCAGAGCCCCAAGTTCAGCAGGCGAGTTCAAATCCAGTCCCACCCCCCTACTGCTGTGTGACCCCTGGGCAGGGTTTTTAATGTCTCTGAGCTCCAATTTCCTCATCTGTAAAAATGAGAAAGATATCAATTGCTCAGCAAGGGTATCTCGAGAGCAAAATGGAATACAAAATTAGAGGCATCTGGCACCCCGTAACCTTTCATACGTGAGTCTTGCCTTCTGAGATGGTGGGCTCCCTCTGTGGGCTGCAGATGGTGGGTGGTGTTTGTCACACAGTCACACTGGAGCAGTTCCTTTATGTGGCCATTGCTTTATTAATCTGTCTGCATGTCTCACGGATCAAATCACAGTCCCTCAAACATCCAAATGAACTTCAGTTTGCACTTTCGGGAGATTGCTAACTCAAAAGGTTTAGGCTGATATGGTGAGTCATAGTTCTGTTTTTGGAAAATTCTTTTTTTTTTTTTTTTTTTTTAGATGAAGTCTCGCTCTGTTGCTCAGGCTGGAGTGCAGTGGTTCGATCTCAGCTCACTGCAACCTTGGCCTCCTGGGTTCAAGCGATTTTCCTGCCTCAGCCTCCTGAGTAGGGGATGATAGGCGCGCACCACCATGCCCAGCTAATTTTTTGTATTTTAGTAGAGACAGGGTTTCATCATTTTGTTCAGGCTGGTCTCGAACTCCTGACCTTGTAATTCACCCTCCTCAACCTTCCAAAGTGCTGGGATTACAGGTGTGAGCCACCGCGCCCAGCCTGGAAAATTCTTTTAGCAAGAAGCCACTGTCTCTGCTGCTGCATTGTAACAGGCAGGATTTCCTCATTCATAAAAAATGATTATGGCTTGTTTAGAACTTACCAGGTGACAGACACTGTGTCACTCTTATTACCTCGAATCCATAAAACAATTTGCAGGGCAGTCATCAATGACTTTCTTTTATAGATGAAGAGTCAGACTCAGTGATATGACATCCAAGGTCACAGAGCAGTGAGTGGCCAACACCACCGAATATTCTTTTCTTTCCTGTGTCTTCCACCTTCACCTCTTGACTACACCTGCTCTGTTATCATGTAACCGTGGTCTCTGTCTACCTCTTCCTCCAGGCTCATCTCAAGGTCCATCGCTTTGGGGAACTCTTGGATAACCACTCCCATCCGTAGGGATTTCTTTCTTCTCCATGCTTCCATAGCCTCATGGTTGGAAGCAATTTATCCTTATTCTTTGTGCCCTGTCTTTGGGGCTCTCCTTCTCTCTTTCTGCAAACTCCCTGAACACCTGGGTGCAGATGTTCTCAGCTGCGTCATGAATGTGCTAATGGCTGCCAGGTGTATATCTCTGGGAGAGATTGCTGCTCAGAGTTCTGAGTCCATTTATTCTCCACCTCCTAGACGTTTGCTCTTCTCTCTTCCCTCCACTTCAGATCTCACTGGAACCAATATAGTCAGAACTGAATTCATCTCCTTCCCCTCCCAGCCAGCTTTTCTTCTGGCAATTCTGATTTGTCATCTCTCCTTCTCACTCCCAACATCTGATGTGGGATGGTCAACAGCTCGTATGAAGTTCAGACACTCCTCTCTATTGGTAAGGCTTATATGTCTTGGGCATTTCTTGGTGTCATTCAAGAATAGGAAAGATTTTGACCCCCTCCAGGGCAGATCAGACTCACTACCTTGTCCCCAAGCCTGAGCTGGGCAGGGCCAGTCGTGGCTCCCAGCTCCTTCGTGGCTGTCTCAACTTGTCTCATTTTGCAGGAGCAGATGCTAAGATGGAGTTTGGAGTGCAAAATGTTTACTAGGGATCATGCCTGTGCAAGAGGAATGGGGAAGAAGCAGCTGTGGGCAGAGACAGAAGTTGAATGGCAGTATGGACCCTGCATCTGCAGACAGGGCTCCTTGGAAACCCGGCATGGCGTTACCTTATCCCACAATCCCATCCACCCACCTGCTGCAAGGAGATACTCTCTCCAGCCCCCTCTCTCAGTGGAAGGCAAGTTTATTTAAATATCGCCATGTTAATGACCGTGTAGTGGTTTGCTCAGTAGGCTAGAAAACAACCTTACTCAATTTGTATTAATGCTCTTAACCTCTGCTGAAGATTTCCTCTTGGACTGCAGATCACGATACCGGAGTTTCATTGCCCTGGCACAAGGGAAACAATTTCTCTCCATTTAAAGGCTGCGATAATGCTTTATGAGGGTGCCCTTCACTTGCTGAGATATTAAAATGATAATAAATCGAAGTTCAACACAGGGGATGAGCCGCAGCTTCATCAACATTTAGAAAATCCCTTGTAGATTTCCTGGCGAATTGCCCTTGATCCTTCCTACTTGTTCGTACTTAGGCTCCCAGAGAGAATTCAGAATCTGTGACAGAGAGAGGCTGGGGGAGGCAGGAGAAAAGAAGGAAGTTTTGCGATTTTAGCATACCTGGTCTAAGTGGGACCTGTGGCAGGCGGAGCAGACAGGAGGGGCTGGCTGGTGTGTGATTCTAAGGGGCAGGTGGAACAGGGGTAAGTAGCCTTTGAAGAGACCTGCACATTCATGTCCCCCATCCCAATACTCCTTCTTTAGGGACCATGTATTCATGGAGGCTGAGAATGATACATCTCTTCAAGAATAAGAATACCAGCTGGGTGCGGTGGCTCACACCTGTAATCCCAGCACTTTGGGAGGCCGAGGTGGGTGGCTTACTTGAGGTCAGGAGTTTGAGAGTAGCCTGGCCAACATTGCGAAACCCCATCTCTACTAAAAATACAAAAATTAGCTGGGCCTGGTGGTGGGACCTGTAATCCCAACTATTCAGGAGGCTGAGGCAGGAGAATCACTTGAACCTGGGAGGCGGAGGTTGCAGTGAGCTGAGATAGCTCCATTGCACTCCAGCCTGGACGACAAGAGCAAAACTCAGAAAATAAATACATAAATAAAAAGGAATAAAAATACCAGCAGGAAAAGCAATGCCCCCATTCTGGGACCTACATCAAGAGCGGAGACTAAAGGCCCTTTGCAAATAGCCATTTTCATTTATGACCTGGAATGGAAAAGCCGCTCAGAGGCAACACAGCCAGTGTGTTAGTTTGCTGGTGCTGCCATTACAAATGTCTTAGTCTGTTTGGGATGCTATAACAAAAATGCCATAGACTAGGTGGCTTGCAAATGACAGAAATTTATTTCTCATGGTTCTGGAGGCTGCGAAGTCCAAGAGCAAGGTGCCAGCAGATTTAGCATCTGGTGAGGGACGGCTTTCTGGTTCATAGACAGCAAATTCTTGCTATGTCCTCAAATAATGAAAAAGGCAAGGGCTCTGTCTCAGGCCTCTTTTTTTTTTTTTGAGATGGAGTCTCGCTCTGTTGCCCAGGCTGGAGTGCAGTGGTGCGATCTCCACCCACTGCAAGCTCTGCCACTTCCTGGGTTTACGCCATTCTCCTGCCTCAGCCTCCTGAGAAGCTGGGACTACAGGTGCCTGCCGCCACGCCTGGCTAATTTTTTTGTGTTTTTAGCAGAGACAGAGTTTCACCATGTTTGCCAGGATGGTCTCGATCTCCTGACCTCATGATCCTCCCACCTCAGCCTCCCAAAGTGCTGGGATTACAGGTGTGAGCCACCGTGCCTGGCCTCAGGCCTCTTTTATAAAGACTGTAATCCCATTCATGAAGCTTCCACCCCCATGACCTAATCACCTCCCAAAGGCCTCATCTCCTAATACCGTCACCTTGGGGTGCGAATTTCAACATATGAATTCTGGGGGTGACACAAACATTCAGGCCGTAGCAACAAAGTGCCACAGACTGGATGGCTTAAGCAACAGGAATTTATTTTCTTTTAGTTTTGGAGACTGAAAGTCTGAGACCAACACATCCACAGGGTTGGTTTTGTTTTGTCTCATGTGGTCTTCCCTGTGTATTATTCTATGTCCAAATTTCCTCTTCTTTTCTTTTTTTCTAACTTATTGTTTTTTTTTTTTTAACTTTTATTTTAGGCTCAGGGGTACATGTGCAGGTTTGTTCTGTAGGTAAACTCATGTCATGGGGGTTTATTGTACAGATTATTTCATCACCCAGGTACTAAGCCTAGTACCCAATAGTTATTTTTTTCTGATCCTCTCCTTCCACTCACCCTCCACCCTACAGTAGGCTCCAGTGCCTGTTGTTCCTCTCTTTGTGCCCATGTGTTCTCATTGTTTAGCTCTCACTTATAAGTGAGGACATGTGGTATTTGGTTTTCTGTTCCTGCATTAGTTTGCTAACGATGATGGCCTGTAGCTCCATCCATGTTCCTGTAAAGGACAGGATCTCATTCTTTTTTATGGCTGCATAGTATTTCACAGCATGTATGCACCACATTTTCTTTCTTTATCTTGTCACTGATGGGCATTTAGGTTGATTCCATGTCTTTGCTATTGTCAGTAGTGCTGCAACAAACGTATGTGTGCATGTGTCTTTACAAAAGAACGATTTATACTTCTTTGGGTATATACGCAGTAATGGGATTGCCGGGTCAAATGGCAGTTGTGTTTTCAGCTCTTTGAGGAATCACCACACTGCATTCCACAATGGCTGAACTAATTAACACTCCCACCAGCAATATATCAGCATTACCTTTACTCCACAACCTCACCAGCATCTGTCATTTTTTTGAGACTTTAATAATAGCCATTCTGACTGGTATGAGATGGTATCATGTTGTGATTTCAAATTTCCTCTTTTTATAGTGACCTTATTTTAACTCAGTCACCAATTACCTAATTTTAACTTAATTAACTTAAAAACCCTATCTCCAAACATAGTCACGTTTTGAGGTACTTGGGGTTCAGATTTCAACCTGTGCATTGTTGGTGGTGGGGGGCATAGAATTTGGCCCATAACAGCACCATAACAGCAGTGTTGGGGGAGAGACAACAAGAAGAAGCCACAGAGACTCTGACAATTTAATGACAGCTGTACTTCTTGTCCCAGCAGGGCATAGACCAGGGTGTGACTTCACACTCGGAAGTGGCTAGGGAAACCTCTTTGTGCAATGGGAGGCTGGCAGAAATGTCTCCATGGAGACTCACAGCTGCTTCTTAATTGACTCTGTTTTAAGTGCCACCTTCCTTGGTGGCTTGGCCTGGTGGAGCAGGTGGTGCAATCAGCAATGGACCAGAGTGGGCTCATGGAGGGTCCTTGGATGCCTGGCACTGTGTTAGGGGCAGAAGTGGATGTCCTGACTTTTCCAGCTGGCAGGGGAAGGAAATCTCACCACCAAAGCGAGAGACCAAGAAAAGGCTCCTTTTGGCTGGGCTCAGTGGCTCATGCCTGTAATTCCAGCACTTTGGGAGGCTAAGGTGGGCAGATAACCTGAGGTCAGGAGTTCGAGACCAGCCTGGCCCACATGGTGAAACCCCATCTCTACTAAAAATATTAAAATTAGCCAGCATGGTGGTGCTCACCTGTAATCCCAGCTACTTGGGAGGCTGAGGCAGGATAATTGTTTGAACCCAGGAGGTGGAGGTTGTAGTGAGCTGAGATTGCACCACTGCACTCCAGCCTGGGTGATAGAGCAGACTGTCTCAAAAAAGAAAGAAAAGACTCCTATTATTGACTAAATGCTTGTGTTTTCCCAAAATGCATATATTGAAACTCTAACCCTGATGTGATAGTATTAGGAGGCAGAGACTTTGGCAGGTGATTAGGTCATGAGGATGGAGCCCTCACAAATGGGATTAGTGCCCTTATAAGAAACAGCCAGAGATCAACCCTGTCTGCAACTGGGAAGGGTCCTCATCAGAACATGACCATGCTGGCCTTCTGATCTTGGACTTCCAGCCTTCAGGGCTGTGAGAAACACATCTCTATTGTTTCTAAGTCACCTAGTCTATGGTATTCTTGTTACAACAGCATGATCTGGCTAAGGCAGGTCCTCTAGGTGATGCCGTGAGTTCAAGACCTCAGAAGAAGGAGAGGGAAATGAGGACAGGAGTTCTTAAGGGGGTGACTTGGTTTGGCCTTGGCAATGAGAGGCTGTGGATAGCTGGAAGGAGAGAAGAGGGGTGTTCCAGGAATTGCATGGGTAACTGTGTGGACGTAGTGAAAATAGACATGTCCATAGATATAGGACATGATATATCCACAGCTAGGATGTTTTTCCATCAACCATTTACTTGCAACCTGAGTTTCCACAGCTCTCCTGGTTTTCAAAATCTCCGCAGCTCTTGCTGGTATATGACCTGTGGATGTGGGAGCTCAAGTTCCCTGCAAAGCACTTCTCCCCATGTGGTTCTGGAGCCCTTAGGAGTGTCTCACATGGGCTCATAAATATGGGCTTGACAGGCCTGGCCACTGCTCACTGTCCCTCGCTAGGCACTGCCACGTTGCCTGGGATACATCCCTGCTGAGACCTGCTGGGCATAGAGGCACCCCAGGCTCTGTGGCTTCTCCATCAATTGCCAGGCGTGCAGCTCCACCCTGCTCTGCCTCTTGCTTTATGACCCAGAGCAGTGGGATGTCATGAGTTGTGATGAGGTTTGCAGAGCACCCCCTAATTTCTTCGTGACTCTCTGCTAGTGCGTGGGGGTCACCATAAGGTGAGGCTGGTGCTCCAAGGTCATAGCAGAATTTCATAGGAACAACTCATTTAGGTTTTATGGAGAGCTTCTTCGCTTGCAGAAGACTGAGATGTGACTTTGCAGGAGCAGCTGGGTTCCGTGTCACACTGCCACCATGCCACCCTCTGAGTTAAGGCTTCCTTCTGCAGACTCAAGCTCATTGTGCTGGGAGCATTCCTCTCCCAGTGCAAAGAGGGCCTTGGTGGACCTACCCACGTTTATGATACCCCAGACACGTATGATATTATCTTATGTCAGGGAATTTGATTTGCACTGCACTTGGAGCATAGCCAAGTTCAGAGGAGGAAAAGACAGGGGAACCCATTCTTGATTTTGCCACTCAGATGCTGGAAAGTATTATCCACACTTCACCTCTTTTTCTCATCTCCCACCCACAATTCAGAGTGTCTCCACTGAGACCTCCAATGGCCTTGTTATTGTTAAATCCCAAGAGTAATGTTCTGTCCTTATCTTATTTAGTCTCTTGGGACCGTTTGATACCACTAGCCACTCCATTACGGAAATTCTTTTCAGCACCCAGGGTTAAAGTTTAGGGAAGAGGGAAACGGCATTCTGTGAAGAAACAGAGGGTCTAGGGGAGCAAATTTTTCTCATCACAAAAACTCCAGAGATTGGGAGGATGGGTCATTAGGAGAGGGACCCTGGGTAGGGGTGGGTGGTGGGGGAGGCTGGCATGTGGGCTGTGGTCAAGGATGGCAAAGACGTAGAGAATGGCAGAAACAGCCAGCCACAAACTTCAGAAGGGCTCTCGAGCTCAGCTTAGCTGGAAGCACCAGGCAATAGTTTGAGTGGTTGGTGATGTCTGTCTGAGTTCTGCTGATAAACTTGGTAAAAAATGGTTAGTGGGGCCGGGCACAGTGGCTCACACCTGTAATCCCAGCACTTTGGGAGGCCGAGGTAGACAGATCATTTGAGGTCAGGAGTTGGAGACCAGCCTGGTCAACATGGTGAAACCCTGTCTGTACTAAAAATATAAAAATTAGCCAGGCGTGATGGTGGGCACCTGTAATCCCACCTACTTGGAAGGCTAAGGCAGGAGAATCGCTTGAACCCAAGAGGCAGAGGTTGCAGTGAGCGGAGATTGCCCCACTGCACTCCA
>NW_012101532.1:2449894-2452844 GCF_000951045.1 Mandrillus leucophaeus | reverse complement strand
ATAATACAAAAATTAGCCAGACACAGTGGCATAAACCTGTAATCCCAGCTACTCAGGAGGCCGCAGCAGGAGAATCACTTGAACTCAGAAGGTGGAGGTTGCTGTAAGTCAAGATCATGCCGCTGTACTCCAGCCTGGATGACAGAGTGAGACTTCACCTCCAAAAAACCTACCACCAACAACAAAGAAATAGCAAGAGATTTCCATGAGCCAGGATGGCTCAGAACCTGTGAGGGGCTGTTAGTATCTCCATTTTAGGAATGAAAAATGATCCTCTGGGGAGATGAGTTGGGAGGATCACTCGAGGCCAAGAGTTCAAGACTAGCTTGAACAATGTAGTGAGACACCATCTCTACACACATACACACAATAGCCAGGTGAAGTGGCTCACACCTGTAATCCCAGCACTTTAGGAGGCTGAGGCAGGAATATCACTTGATGTCAGGAGTTCAAGACCAGCTTGGGCAACATAGTGTGACCCCGTTTCTACAAAAAATTAAAAAATTAGCCAGGCATGGTGGCACATGCCTGTAGTCTCAGCTACTGGGAAGGCTAAAGTGGGAGGATTGCTTGAAGCCAGAAGTTTGAGACCAGCCTGGGCAACCTAGCAAGACTCTGTTTCTAAAAAAGAAAAAATAATGAAAAATGGCAACAGTGGAGTGGGTGTCTGAAGTCAGTGGTGCTGGACTCCACCACCCATGTTCTTTCTGATCCGTCCTCCCGCCTCCCACAGGCCATGTGTCCAACACTGGTACTACTTGGTGGTTGTGAAACTTACAGCGACCCTCCAAACTATATGGCAACTATTTGGTTACATATCTGTAACCTGCTACAGTGTGGGCTACTCGAGAACAGCCGTCCCCAACCTTTCTGGCACCAGGGACTAATTTTGCGGAAGACAATTTTCCTACAGACTGGGAGGGGGATGGTTTTGGGATGATTCAAGTGCATTCCATTTATTGTGCACTTTATTTCTCTTATTATTAGATTGTAATATATAATGGAATAATTCTACAACTCGCCATCATGTAGAATCAGTGGGAGCCCTGAGTTTGTTTTCCTGCAGCTAGACAGTCCCTTCTGGGGGTGATGGGAGACAGTGACAGATCATCAGGCATTAGATTCTCATAAGGAGTTTGCAACCTAGATCCCTCACATACACAGTTCACTATTGGGTTCGTGCTCCTATGAAAATCTAACGCTATCACTGATCTGACAGGAGGCAGAGCTCAGGCGGTAACACGAGCGATGGGGAGTGACTGTAAATACAGATGAAGCTTTGTTTGCTCACCGGCTGCTCACCTCCTGCTGTGCAGCCTGGGCCCCTATCAGGCCACAGACTCAGTACTGGTCCATAGCCTGGGGGTTGGGGACCCTCCTGCTCTAGAAGGAGCCCTGGAATCCTTAGTAGTAAGTGTAGATTGACCCAGTGCCTGGCATGGGAGATGTGTTGGGGAAATGATTGTAGAACAGAAAAAAGGAAGGAATTGCTCAAAATCAGCCTGTGCTAGCTAGAAACTGAGGATGTCCATCAAGGAGTACAGCAAGGAAGGCAATAAGGCATCGGGGGTATTTTTACTCCAAGTCATTTCTTCCTGTGCATAATGTCCTTTGAAGCCCAGTCAACACTCTCCTACAGCCTACAGCTGCCCCGTACAGAACGCTGATGGCTTGCAGAGCTGTGTGCAGATCCTAGTGGGATCTGAATCAGTGCAGGCATCTCTGTCATTGGACACCCACAGCCAGCTGCCCACGGATTCCAGCAGATGCTTCTGTTTTCCGTGCCAGTGGGAGGCTCTGCGTGCTTGTCTTTGGTGCACATCTGTGGCAATGAGCCCAATAATGAAAGCCAGGGAGAAATGACCAGAAGAAAGTGGTGTGATCAAAATTCACAGCTTCGGTTGGAGCTCTCAGGAAGGAGAGGAGAGCAGATTATTGACGATTTAGTTCAAGAAAGCCGAGTCCAGTGCTTTTCAAAGCAGCCCGCGGTCAAGAGGGCTTGAAACAGTATCCCGGTGAGCCCCAAAAGTGATTCATTGAAGTCAGAGAATTTCACAGGGGTCTGAAAGTCATCTAAATAAAACACTGTCATATTGCAGATGTGGAAAGGGATACTTACAGAGGAGGGTAAATTGCTTTAAGTAGGACCGTTTCAGTCATCTGTGAGAATTAGAAAAAGTACAGCTGGACGTGGTGGCTCACACCTGTAATCCCAACACTTTGGGAGGTCAAGGCAGGCGGATCACTTGAGGTCAGGAGTTCAAGGCCAGCCTGGGTAAGATGGTAAAACAGTGTATCTACTAAAAATACAAAAATTAGCCAGATGTGGTGGCACAGGCCTGTAGTCCCAGCTACTTGGGAGGCTGAGGCAGAAGAATCGCTTGAAACCAGGAGGTGGAGGTTGCAGTGAGCTGAGATCCTGCCACTGCATTCCAGCCTGGGCAACAGAGTGAGACTCCATCTCAAAAACAAAAACAAAAACAAAAACAAAAAAACAAAAACAACGACAACAAAAAAACAGAACAAAAAACTTTGTTGGAGATGTATTGACCTGTATCTTTCATTTAGTGGGACTGAGGCTTCTAGAGGTACTTAGGTTCACCCCAGACCCCACCCTGGCGGGAGAGCTGAGCTGGAACCATGGACTGCAGACCCTGACTTGCCCTTTCCCTGTTAATCCAAATATTTATAGGGCCACACGTGCCTCTCGGCAGACTGGTAGCATCTTTTGTAGGTGCTGAAGTTTTTACGTGTTTTAGGTTCCCCCAGGTGACAGCTTTAACATAAATCAAAGCTTTTCAATGTTTGTGAAGAGAGGAAAAGGCTGGCCGAAGCCACTTTCTTGACCATAAACCCTGTAAGCGCCCAAGACTCACGTTCGGCAAAGGTGTAGCAATGGGACTTTGTCTTCAGGGCTGTCTTGCCACCTCCTAGGTGACTCTCCCCATCT
>NW_012101532.1:2447144-2449059 GCF_000951045.1 Mandrillus leucophaeus | reverse complement strand
CCAGATTCAAGAGATCCTTCTGCCTCAGCCTCCCAAGTAGCTGGGATTACAAGCATGCCCCACCTCGTCCAGTTAATGTTTGTATTTTTTGTAGAGACAGGATTTCGCCATGTTGGCCAGGCTGGTCTCCAACTCCTGACCTCAAGTGATCCACCTGCCTCAGCCTCCCAAAGTGCTGGGATTATAGGCATCAGCTGCTGCACCCCGCCCGATTTTCTTGACAGGGTCTTTTGCAAAGTAAATGTTTTTAATTTTGATGAAGTCCAATTTATCCATTTTTTTTATAGATCATGCTAAGAACTCTTCACCAAGCCTTATGTCCTGAGAACTTTTTTATTCATACATTTTATTTATATATTTTAAATAATAAGGGGATGTTCATCACCTTAAATATTTGTCTTTATGCTAGAAATACTTCAATTATTCTCTTCTAGTTATTTTAAAATATACAATAGATGACTGTATACAATAGTCACACTTCTCATCTATCAGATGCTAGGTCTTATTTTTTCTATCAGACCGTATATTTGGATCCATTAATCAATCTCTCTTCATAGACCCCTGAAGATTTTCTCCTTTCTTTTCTCCTACAAGTTTTAGTACTTTATGTTTTACATTTAAGTCTTTGATCTATTTTGGGTTTTTTTTAAACAGATGTGAGGCTTAGGTTAAGGTTTATTTTTTTTGCTGAAGGAAATAGAATATCTCCAGCACCATTTGTTGAAGAGATTATCTTTCCTCCATTGAATGGCTTTTACATCTTTGTCAAAAATCAGTGGGCTGTACTTATGTAGTTCTGTTTCTGAATTCTCTATTCCGTTCCATTGATTTATAAGTCTGTCCTTCCCCAGTATCACAGTCTTGATCATTGTAGCCATAGAATAAGTCTGGAAATTAGGTAGACCGATTCCTCCCATTTTATTTTTCTTTCTCAAAGTTGTTTGAGCTATTCTAATTCCTTTGTATTTCCATGCATACTTTATTTATTTTTATTTTTTGTTTTGAGACAGAGTCTCACTCAGTTGCCCAGGTCGGAGTGCAGTGGCTCACTACAAACTCTGCCTCCTGGGTTGAAGTGATTCTCATGCCTCAGCGTCCCGAGTAGTGGAGATCACAGGTGCATGCCACTACACCTGGCTAATTTTTGTATTTTTAGTAAAGATAGAGTTTCACCATGTTGTTCAGGCTGGTCTTGAACTCTTGACTTCAAGTGATTCACCCACCTTGGCCTCCCAAAGTGCTGGGATTAGAGGCGTGAGCCACCGTGCCCGGTCCATGTATACTTTATAATAAGCGTGTCTTTATCTGTAGGAAACCCTGCTGGGTCTTGATAAGAATTGCATTAAATGTCTAAATAAATTTGGGGAGGACTAATATCTTTACTGTGTTGAGTCTTCCAATCCATAAGCACATCTTTCCATTTATTTATATTTTCTTTTGTTTCTTTCATGAACATTTTGCAGTTTTTTGCATACAAGTTCTGTACATCTTTCAGATTTATATTTAAGTATATCACTTTTGGGAGCAAATTGTAAATGGTATTGTATGCTTAATTTCAGTTTCCATGTGTTCATGGTTAGTATACAGAAATATAACTCATATCGGTATGTTGATTATATATTCTGTGTTCTTGCTGAAGTCACTTATTAGTTCTGGATAGTGGGTTTATTTTTTTTTAATTTTGGTATATTCCTTAGGATTTTCTTCACAGATAGTTTTCTGCAAACAAGGACAGTTTTGTTTCTTTCTTTTTGATTTGTATGCCTTTTCTCTCTCTCTCTCTCTCTCTCTCTGTCTCTCTCTCTCTTCTTTGTAGTTGTTGAGATGGAGTCTTGCTCTGTAGCCCAGGCTGGAGTGCAGTGGCATGATCTCGGCTCACTGCAACCTCTGCCTCCTGGGTTCAAGCAATTCTCCT
>NW_012101532.1:2443648-2445881 GCF_000951045.1 Mandrillus leucophaeus | reverse complement strand
TGCTGACCTCTATTTGCTAATATTTTGTTAAGGATTTTTGCCTCCATAATCTTGAGAAATATGGGTCTGTAGTTTTCTTTCTTTGTACTACAAAGTACAAAGCTATGTTTAATCAGAGGAATAGATAGAAGTGTGTCTACTCCATCTTATCCAGAACCAGAAGTACTTAGGGAGATTTTAAAGGATTCTGATATTGAGGCCATTTGCCAGAGTGACTAAATCAGAATCTTTGGAGGTGCGACCCTAGATGCTAGTGTTGTTTTTTTTTTTAAATGAAGTCTCAGTCTGTTGCCCAGGCTGGAGTGCAGTGGTGTGATCTCAGCTCACTGCAACCTCCACCTCCCAGGTTCAAGCAATTCTCCAGCCTCAGCCTCCCAAGTAGCTAGGATGATCTCGGGGTCACTGCAACCTCTACACCCAGCTAATTTTTTGTTTTTGTTTTTGTTTTTGTTTTAAGTGAAGACGGAGTTTCACCTTGTTGGCTAGGCTGGTCTTGTACTCCTGACCTTGTAATCTGCCTGCCTCAGCCTCCCAAAGTGCTGGGATTACAGATGTGAGCCGCTGAGCCCAGCCCCAGCAGTATTTATTTTTTTGGTGTTGTAGGACAATCATATCTTCCTTTCACACCTTAACCAATCTGGCTAAGATAACTGCCTCCAGTCTCAAAATGCTTCCTGCCATATTTGCTAATGTGCAAACTTCTAGGCCAGAGGTTCCCAAACTCAAGCCCACTTCAACAACACCTGGTGTGGGTTGAGGAGAGCTTGTTAAAACACAGATCAGGTGGCATGGTAACTCACACCTGTAATCCCAGTGCTTTGAGAGGCTGAGGTGGGAGGATCCCTTGAAGCCAGGAGTTGAAGGCCAGCCTGAGCAACATAGCAAGATGCCATCACTACAAAATAATTTTAGCTAAAAAATTAATTAGCTGGGCATGGTGAGGCACACCTATAGTCCCAGTTCCTAGGGAGGCTGAGGTGTGAGGATTGCTTAAGGCCAGGAGTGTGAGGCTGCAGTGAGCTATGATCACACCACTGCACTCCAGCCTGGGCAACAGAGTGAAACTCTGTCTCTAAAACAACAACAAAATGTAGATCACTGGGTCCCCCTCCTGGTCTGATGCACCAGAATTTACATTTCTAACAAGTGCCCAGAGGGTGCCTTGCTGCTGGTCTAGAGACCACATTGCCCCACTTTGATGATGGCGGGACACCATGCTTCATGTTAGTTGAGCCCTGGTCAGAATGCCACTCTGCCAGAGTATCCTCCCTCATGCCCATCTCCATGGCCTCTATTTCTCCCATTCAAAATCTGTTTGGGTTGAAATTCAGATATTGAGGAAGGGCACATTGCCCCCCAGATCCACTTTTTGCTCTTCTCTGGCTGACTCCTCTTCTTGGGGGTGCTTTCAACCTGGATAATATCTCTTAGACTTCTATGTCATCCAGTTTGGGGCAAATAGGAGGCAGGGGTGGGGAATCAGATGACAGGAACAGGGAAAGGCTACAGTGTGTCTCTTCTCCTCCTTCCCTGCGTCATAGCCATGTTCTGGCATCTCAATAACAGCTCTCACCAGACTCCAGGAACCCCATTCCATCCTGCCCCTTTAGACCTAGGGGTGGTAAGAACGTCCAGATATTGCTAGTCCCTGAGTGTCTTCCCAGCCTTGGTGGGTTCCCTTGACTCTGCTCACTGCTCTGGAAGTGGTCCCTTCATTGAGTATCTTGTTGTAAACTATCAGCTGAGATACTAACGGATACAAATGGACTATCTGTCAGTCATTCAAGTGGATGTGACTGATTGGCTGATGTCAATTCCATGTGAATTCACATCACAGGAAATTTATGTTTTTATTTTTATTTTAAGTTCCAGGGTATATGTGCAGGATGTGCAGGTTTGTTACATAGGTAAACGTGTGCCATGGTGGTTTGCTGCATCTATCAACCCATCACCTAGGTATTAAGCCCAGTAGGCATTAGCTATTTTTCCTAATGCTCTCCCTGCCCCGACCCCAACACCCGACAGGCCTCAGTGGAAATTTCTTGATTCTCAAAAAGCCTCTTGATTTTCAAGAATTAAAGCCTTCTTGATTCTCAAAATGATTCTCAAAAATGACTGCATATTAGAAATACTACGTAGTCGAGACAGGTGGATCACCTGAGGTCGGGAGTTCGAGACTAGCCTGGCCAACATGGTGAACTCTCACCTCTACTAAAAATACAAAAAAAAAAAA
>NW_012101532.1:2442883-2443598 GCF_000951045.1 Mandrillus leucophaeus | reverse complement strand
CATGCCTGGCCCGATCTGATGGTTTTATAAGGGGAAACCCTTTTCACTTGGCTCTTACTCTTCTCTTGTCTGTTGCCATGTGAGACGTGCCTTTCACCTTCTGCCATGATAGTGAGACCTCTCCAGCCATGTGGAACTGTGAGTCCATTAAACTTCTTTCTTTTGTAAACTGCCCAGTCTTGGGTATGTCTTTATCAGCAACATGAAAACAAACTTATACAGCATGATTGATGAAATAATAGGCCACATTACTGAATTCAATTCCCAGTTCCTCTCCTCTCCCCAGAGGTCAAGAGTGAGGCTGAAAATTCCAACTCTTTAATTGAGTTCTTTTTTCTGGAGACCAGTCCCTATCCTGAAGCTGTCTAGGGGTCCTTCCACTATGGGTTGAGAGGGACTTTTTATGAGTAATGAAAGGCACTTTTATCTTCCAGGAAATTCTGAGGGTTTTTTTTTTTGTTTTTTTTTGTTTTTTTTTTTTAAGACAGAGTCTTGCTCTGTTGCTCAGGCTGGAGTGCAGTGGCATGATCTCAGCTGACTGCAACCTTTGCCTCCCAGGTTCAAGCGATTCTCCTGCCTCAGCCTCCAAGTAGCTGGAACTCCAGGTGCGTGCCATCATACCCGGCTAATTTTTGTGTTTTTAGTAGAGACGAGGTTTCACCATGTTGGCCGGAATGGTCTTGATCTCTTGACCTCATGTTCCACCTGCTTCGGC
>NW_012101532.1:2436501-2437868 GCF_000951045.1 Mandrillus leucophaeus | reverse complement strand
GACTGGAAACAGAGGAGGCCAAGGAAGAGGGAAGGGCTGACTTGCTTAAGGTCATGTAACTGGCAGAGAATGGATTGAGGTTTTCAATCCAGGCCTCCCAGATCCACTTTGCATTGCATTGTTTTGGCTATTGACTCCTCCGCCCCCACCCCTTTTCCCTGCTGCCTGCCTGGCTGAAAGGTGTTTGTCCTGTTCTGTCAAACTCAAGCCCTCTGCTCTCTTGAAACAAGCAATTGATAGGAAGACAGTCTTCCTCGGAGGGTCATAACTACACAGCAAGAAGCAAAGTAGCCCCTCAGGAATATGCTCTGTTCACGGGAAACTTTTCTTCTTATGAATTCTGCTATTAGCACTTTAAGGGAGTTTTACTCTTGGGGGAGATTTGTCATGAAGCAGATCTTCCCTGGCATAGATCTTCTTCCCCTGCGCTGTCGCGTTGCTGGGAGGGTACACGCCACTCCTCGGCTATTTGTCTTCCCTGGCTCGGCTTTCCTACTTTGTCTGGGGCCCCACATGCTCTTTCCATGGAGTCACCAGTCTGCAGGTTGAACAAAGAACTGCTGCAGGCAGAGCAGAAACATGAGGCAGGGTGCCAGGGGGACGTGTCTTCAACTTGGGATGGGCAAAAGGGTCCTGAGGTTCTCCCTCTCTAATCAACCCTGGCCATGACCCCATCTCCTCCTCACATCCCTCTTTCTGTTTCCTAGGACTTAGTGAAGGTGCAGGGGAGGCTGGGAGGAAAAGCAGGGGGAGAGAAGGAGGATATATTAAACAGCTTTGGCTAGGAGCTGTCTCTCCTCCATTCCCACCTGGACCTGCCAGTCCCTCCTCTTTCCACCCCGACAAGCTCTCTTTTTGCTCCCTGTCCATGTCACCAGACTTAGACACACACTCTCAGATACCAGTAGTGTGATCTACAATTCAGTTCAACCCTGACACTCACTACCTGGAGTCAGCACAGAACCCCCAAATAGAGGGCTCACCTCACGTGACTGCCCCCATGTCAGACATCCGCTGCAAGTCTTGGGCATCCCAAAGCAACTCCTATTTCTGCCTGGCCAGATACAAATTTAAGGGTTCCCACAACTCCTTCTTAGGGTTGATAATTTGCTAAAATGACTGTGGAACTCAGGAATGCACTATGTTTATGATTACAGTTTTATAATGAAAGATACAGCTCAGGAACAGCCAAATGGAAGAGATGCAGGGGCAAGGGAGGGGGCCTAGAACTTCTGTGCCTTCTCCTGCAGTGCCATCTTCCTAGCACATGGGATGTTCACCAAGCTGGAAGCTCCCTGAGCCTTGTAGTTCCTGAGTTTTTATTTGGGGCTCCATTCTGTAGGCATGTGATACGGTTTGGCTCTGTC